>NW_009938589.1:13997-20783 GCF_000696875.1 Nestor notabilis
GAGTTTAAATGACTCGGTGCTGGAGTAGAGCACCTGGCCTGTGTGGCTATTGCAGGTTCTTCCCAGTTATTTTAAGAATTGTGGAAGAAGCCTTTAGCATTGAATACAGCTACATTTCTTCAGAGAGCTAAAAGAAATGTTTGTAGACCTAAATTTCAGATGTAGGTACGCATTAGCCAGGTCTGCTGGCTAATTATTTCTTGGCAGTATGACTCGGTGCTGGAGTAGAGCACCTGGCCTGTGTGGCTATTGCAGGTTCTTCCCAGTTATTTTAAGAATTGTGGAAGAAGCCTTTAGCATTGAATACAGCTACATTTCTTCAGAGAGCTAAAAGAAATGTTTGTAGACCTAAATTTCAGATGTAGGTACGCATTAGCCAGGTCTGCTGGCTAATTATTTCTTGGCAGTTCATTACAATGGGCTATGTTGGAGACTTGGGTGTTTCATTAGCAACCTTTTCTTCCTTCTTTGTTCAGCTGTTTGTATCGTTGGCATTGTTTAACACTCAGAATATCATCATAGTGTCAGAAATGAAGGGATTACATTTTTATCCTATGTAAAATATTCCAATTGCGTTCATTTTAGTAAGAAGTACTGAAGTCATGCGCTTGACCAACTTTAACCTGCACTAACTTAAAATGTCGTGGCATACTGAACTGCTGCTTTCCTCAGCACTGTGGTGCAGCACTGTACCTCCTCGTGTCGGATGGAAACCTGTCTGGCTTATTCTTTTTGGTGAGTGGAAGGAGGTAGGTAGATTAGGTCACAGGGAAGATGAGATTGTTGCAGCTCGCCCCTGTTGCACTGTTGTATCGGCTTGCTGTGCTTGTTCCTTCCTTGTTTTGCTGAGAAGAGTGGTTTGACTTGGCCTGAGGAGGAGTCTGCCTTGAAGCTGAAAGAGCCAATATTTACAAATTGGTGAATACTTGCTTTGTTTACTTTCTGAGGCCTGAGGCTTGGACACTTTTCTACATTCCCAATGGACACAACTCTCTGGCTATTTTTACGCTTTAGGGAAATAACAATACTTCATGTGCTTCCAAGACGCAATGACGGTCCCTGTAGCTTTCATCTGGAGTAAGAATATATCTGCATTTGAATACTGGAGGATTTACTTTGTCTTATATTAAATGTTTTGCTTCTCTTTGCCTGTGCTAGGTTCAGGTGCCTTGTCCTTAAGGCATGACACTGAATTATCCCCAGGGGACAGAGGAGTGCAGGCAGGGAGAGAGCCCCTAGGTGGCATCAGAAGCCACCTGATTTTTGGCTCCTGCATGCCAGAGGGTGAGATGTGGATGGGAGGGGAGACCTGTGCTCATGCTGGGATGCCAGGGTTGACTGGCAGGCGTGCCCAGCTTGGGTGCAGTTTCCTTGCTCAGTAACCTGTGCTAGCAAAAGCTTTTACTCTGTTAACTGAGCAATATATATAGTCAGCATTTCGCTTACTCAAACATATTTCAACCTTTTGCAGCTCTGCTTTCTAAATATTTAATTGAAATGCTTTTACAGCCATTTTACTTCTTTATCAACATGAGCCAAGCCAGACAATGTAACATGGCATATGTTAAGATGTTAATTGAGTAGCAGCACACATAGGCGGCTGTTTCATAATTTTCTCCTTAGATGATCCTTGGCTCCAGTTTAACATTTCTTTGTGCTTCTGAATGGAAGGTTACATAAAGATATATTTAGAGCTGTTAGTCTAAGAAAGAAAAGCATTAATTCAGTAAGATTAAGATTTAAGGGCTGAATCCTGCAGGCACCGCTAGGACACAGTGCTTGTCGTGGTAAGGATGTGATAATAGTACCTTTCTGATAGTACCACTTACTGTAATAGGGTTGCTAATCCTTTTATTGAGTGGTTCCTCACAGCATGCAGAGTAAATAGATTTTTATTTTTTCCTAATGTCACCTGATGCCATCAGGCTTGTGGAAGTGATCGAATCCTTCCAGAAGGATGCATGGTCAGGTTAATAATGACCCTTCATTTTAGCATGACTTTCAGAAAGATGTTTTTGCCAAAACCGTCACTGTTAGTATTTAGTAGTGGAGTCTGACTGGCTTTCCTTGGGAGTTAACTGGGTTTTTGCAAGAGGCAAAGAGGCAGGAGGACACTGCACTGGAGAAAGAGCTACTGGGTGTTATCATCACCCAAATACTTCCTGTGCCTGGGAGACGCAGGCCTGGGAAATGCTGCTCATGCGGTATTGCACCCCAGAGAAGCAGCCTTTCAAGACTACCCCTAGACCCTGTTGTTCCATAGTCTGACAAACAACGTTAGAGGTTGTACAGGGGAATGGCTAGTGCAGTGGGAAATGGAAGCTTTTTGGACCCGTGTAATTTTTAAAAGGCCATGTGGTTAAAATAATTCTTCCTTGGCAGGCAGCTCTAACTGCTGTCTTGGGTTTCCTTCTCGTATGGAAGGCTTGTTTTCAGATACCCGAGTAAAAGTAGTGGGGCAGCAGTGTGTGGCCATACATGTGGGCTACGAGTGAGCAGCTGGGAAGATTTCCTGTGGCCCTGAACGGCTCCTGCTCCTGTTCCTCCATAGGAGCTGTGCTGAGTTGCTGGTGATCTTGTGCTAAACTCTCAAGAGAAAAAACTTAGAAGCTTTCTGGTTTGTTTGGGGTTTTCCCCCCCTTCTCCAAAGCTATTTTAGAGCTTTATAAACCTCTTCTCTCTCTCTGTTGTCTGAGAGGGTAGGTGCTTTACCATCTGAGATGGTAACTAGTTAACAGTGCCCATGGTAAGTAACTATATGCGGGGGTTTTCCGTTCTAGTTGCAACTTTTCCTACTGTGTCCTGTGTATTGGGTAATAATGTAACGCAGTGCAGGAGTATTGGAAACTGGAGCCCTGCAGTGGGGAACCCTTGCTGTGGCGTCTGGAGTCATATCCTGTCTTCATGATGTCCAGCACACCTATTAGCAGGGATGGAAAGTGATTCCTCTTCATTAATTGCATTAGAGTTAGGCAGAAATAATGTTTTCCTTAGGCTGTCCAAAAGGTACCAAGCACACGAAATGCATCTACAGAGGCTGCTTTTGGGAGGGTGTTCCAGCTTATGCAAATACTTGCAATCTTGGGCTGAAGGGAATACAGAGTATCTGTGGGAACTTCACTGCTGATATGAAACTGCTGGTGGAAAGATCACTCTCGGGCTTTCTGCATTTGACCACCTAGTCAAACCATTATGGCATCTTGCACAATAAATTGTGGCTCCACTTACCCCCTGAATTTTACCAAACTGGACTTACTGCTGTCATTGACATCTTCCTCCATTGGAGGACTGAGTTATTGCTGGTGCTTGAATGAGGAGAGCTGCTTCCCATGGGACTTGTGGGACTGGGAGGGCCCCTGCCAGAGCAGTGTCCTGGAGGTGCTGCTGTTCTCCTCCTGCCAGAGACACAACCCAGAGCCCCTTCACTGGCATCCTCCTGCACAGTGTGTCCTCCTGTCCTCCAGTGCGTACCAGGACGAGCTGTGCTCGGGGGGTGGCTGTTCTGTGGTGTGTTCATTGTGTGCATGCTCCCCCAGTGTTTGCTATGCTGCTGGCTTTCACCCGGATTGAGTGCTCTGCAGCTGGAAAGCTGATAAGGGTTAGATTCAGTGGCTGTGCAGGCTTTGAGAAGGCTTAGAGTTAACTAGGCAGTAGCTAATAAGGACTTTCTTTTACCCCTCCCAACCAGCTTCCTCTTTCTGGTCTCACAGGCATAATGCTTCTCATATCCCTTGTGGTTATATGGTGTCCACTATTTGCAGCATTAAGGAAATAGAATTCAGAGCAACTAAATTCTGCCACCTCTTGTAATACGATAGTCCCATGTTGCTCAGTGAAGTTCAGCTACCTGTTCTCAAAGTGAAGTGCTCCTTAATTAGAGGAAGGGTCAGCAGCATCTGGTTTTATGCCACTTTGAAATAAATTTATGTCTTCTTGCGTCCTCTCACTGATTTTTCTCCATGGTGCAAAGTAAACCCAGCTGCATACCTGGGGAGAGAACACACTCCTCATTCTGCCCATGCCAAGTTTGAGCTGTTAAAATGGGGCTGTTTTGAGTAGAAATACATAAATAGGTCAGGGAAAGCAGGCATGCATACTTTGGCATAAGATAGAAGAGCAGTTAGAGGAAATGCTTTAGTCTGATTTCCCGCCCCCTTCCCTGTTCTCCCCACTATACTCTAAGGCATTTGTCAACGTGGCTTCAGCATTTAGGAGCTTAAATTACTGCAGCCTTTGAAGGTTACCTTCAAGATTCTCTCAAAAGTCTTGGTCCTAAAGGTTAAGTCAAAAGCTGAGGATGTTAAGATGGACTGGAGGTTTTCCAGTAAGGCTTTCCACTGCAGACCCAAGGCAGCCTGTTCCATGGGAGGACGCAGGACTGGGGGTCTCTCTGGAACACAGTGGCTTTTGCAGGGAGCCACTCTGAGCCACAGGCAAAGAAGCCCCCTTTTCTCTGCTGTTTTACTAAGCAGTAGAAGCTGGGTTGTTGGGTTTGAGTGGCTGATGGTAGCTCTTCAGAGGTGAGCAGTTGATTCATGGTGTTTGGGGAAAAGTTGACATTTTGAGGAGCATTGCAGTACACAGTAGAACAGGAATACATCCCTCTTAAGTCATTCAGTGGGCCTTACCTTTCAAACTGTCTTCATGCTGGTATGCACAGAGAAAAAGAATCATCATTGGTTGTGATAGTGTCATTGAATTTGAGAGGCTGGAGCAAAGTTTTGAGGTATAGTTTTATGCTCCCAGGTTCTTGTGGTTAGGCATCTGTAAAAGCAGCTACCTTTGTGATCACTCATGAGACACCTACCCCTAGAATCAGAACTCTTAATGTGGATGAAATTGCTTGAAGTAACCTGAATTAAGTTGTAAATGAAGTAAACGAAAGAGTTTTAACTTCAGGGAGACTGTCAGCATGAAGAGCTACCAAAGAGAGAGTAACATCAGATGTGCTTCTAGGTGTGGTGGGTCACAGCAAGCCTCAGGAAGAGCAATGCTGGCTGTTGGCTTACAGTATGGTTTCTAAGTTTAGTTGTCCGATGGACTCGGGTCCCTGCTAGATTGAGCAGGTTGTTCTCATTCGTGAGAACAGACGTGCAGCAGAGTGTGTGGGCAGCGGCCTCCAAAGGTCAGAAACTGCTCTGTGTAGGGCCCGATTCAGCCTTGCTCTTGGGGTTGCTGGTTGCAGTTACTGTGGAGTTGGGTAAGGGGTTCATTCAACAGAGACAGAAACAGACTGACTTGCTTATAAATGAAATTTCAGCTTTCGAAACATACCTGTCCTGTTAGTGGAGGAAGAGGAGGGGTGAAATAAACAGAAGTGGCAAATGCAATGTAACTGGAATGGCTGTTCCTTTGCCACCCTTGTCACTTGTCCTCTTATCTCCTGACTCGATGGAGATGTGTGTCCTGCAGTGTTACCAGATGGAGCTTTTCTGTGCAGTGCTCAGGACCGTGAGAAGGTCCCTGTCCCAGCACCTTCCCAGTCAAAGGGCTGGTTCCTCAGGGTTGCTGTTGCTTGACTTTGACATAGATAACTCCACTGGAAGATAAATTAGAAGCATTTTTGTCGTTAGGCACAGGCTTTATAGACTCAGGCAATGCTAACCTACCTGTGCTCTGGCTAGGGTGAAAGAAGCCTCAGTTTACCACTAACAGATTTTAATTGTGTCCTTCCCATGTACTAGGGAGCATGGAGCAGGAGCTGAAAAACAAAGAAGCTGTTAAAATAGAAACACGCTTGTCCCTGCTGAAGCCATAGGACCTTTGCCTTTTAAAATGTCACAACATCTGCTTGCATATTGGAGGACATGAACTTGACTATCCTTTTTTTGCCACCAGTTGACGAAAAGAAAACAGAGAGGAACTGCATTTGCTGGCCTTATTATTGCTCTTCTGCTGCAGCTTCTTGACACTGTTGATGGGTGCTGTAGGAGCAGAGGTCACAACTGGAAGAGCTTGAACTAAATTTGAGAGTTTACATTTACTGACTCAGACCGATATTTGGAGATAAAAGCACAGCTCTAGGGATCTCCTGCCCAGCTGCTTCCTGGCAACTTGCCTCTTTCTCTTTGCAAGAAGAAAATACTAATGCAAATGGGCATGCTTATGTGCAGTTTGGCAGAACCGAGCAGGATGGGGAGGCATGCTGGCTGAAGCATGCTCTTCTGAAGAGCCTAGTGCACAGTGTCGTCTGCAAGTCTATAGAGCAGAGGCTGTATCTGGACCAAGTTTCATCTGCCTGTACCCTGCATCCCTTTATTCTCTATGCGCCTTTTCTGCATTAAGCTATCATGTGAAGCCATAGAAGAGGTTTAGATACAAAAATGGGCACATATGCCTGAGCCCTATTGCCTGCTGCCGTGAGCACTGCTTTGGACGAGAGGCTGTGGACCTGAAGCAGCACAGGGAACGTGAGACTCTGCTGGGGGCAGGAGGCAGTGGGGTGAGGTGGAGTCCAAGGTAACAGAAGTGCTGCTGAAGCAGCCCTCTGTTTCAGCATGGCTTTGGTTGGCTTTGGGTCAGACAGTGATAACTCGTAGCAGCAGGAGGTTTCCATGCTTGGTGTCCTTCAACTTTTCTAGTAAGTCGGTGGTTTTGGAGGAGTGAGATGACGCTTGTGTTCCCTTCTTCAGTTGCTACAGTAGATGTGATTGTCTTCCCTAAGACAAGGAAAGCTCCCATTTTACTGTCCTTAGCATTCCCTGTTCTCACAAATCCTCAACATCTCTGCTTTACTCCCTTCGTGGTGCTCCTGAGTGTCCACCCAACTGATTGTCTTCTACACGA
>NW_009938589.1:20814-36572 GCF_000696875.1 Nestor notabilis
GGATGTGTGCTGATGTATGTGCTTCAGTGGACTGCTCATATCTTCCTACCTGTTGGCATTTTTTATTGTATTCTGTCACTATAGCATATGCAGTTCTAGTATAGGAAGGGGCATCAGTGGTAGCAGCTCCTGCAAAACAGATTTTCAGATGGTCGTGTTTCAAAATGCAGTGTTGTAACAAGGAGGACAACCAAGCTCCTGCCCCTTTGACATAGATATAACAGTAGGTGCTGTTTCAATGCTTTGGTTCCTGTCACTACCAGACACTAGAGCCATTTGTTTTGCTTGTTTCTTATTTATGATTTTGGTATATCCATCAGATACTTTACTTGGTCCTTTGCTGTATGTGGTAGCACCTGTAAAAAAGGAAAACAACTGGAAATCAGATGTTTTGTTGTGTTAACAGGAGATTGAATTATGTTTATTCTACTAGGAAAAGAATTGCTTCCTGACCTCTGGAAACTGATGTTTAGTGCTTGTTCAGTAGCTGTCCAACAGTAAAGACTGTTGTTTTTTTGCATGTTAAAGCTTCTGCTCCTCTTCAGAGCAATAAGAAAATGCCTTCAACTAACTCAGTTAGACCAAGCATGTGAAATACAGCACGCTTAAGAAATGCAAAAGCCGCTTATGGGTGTGTTTATATGAAGTCTAATCAGTTCCATACTGTTTGCACTCCTTGGCACATGTACTTAGGTCATTTATGGCATATTCTAATTCAGTCCCCACCCAGTGGCTTCTTAATAAGCCAGCCGGGAGGTAGTGAGACTTAATGTGGAAAACTCCTAACGTGCCAGTGGGATACCAGTTGTCTGCTTTGTAGCAGCTCTTTGGAAAGCTAGAAATAAATGCCTTGAAGTGGTGGGATTTACTGAAGTGTGGGGAGAGGGGGTGGTAACTGTGTTTACAGATGAACAAGTAAAATGCATCTGAATTGTGGAAGAGCTTACAGTAAACGCAGTAGTATCCATACTGGCTGCTTTGCAACTTGGGATAATAGCTCCTAGTTGCAGTGATACTTCATTTGAAAAAAAAACCCAGTTCTTATATAAGTGAGTGAACTACCAAGATTTCTAACAAACAGTTAAGTTTGGGCTGACTTTCTACAAAGAAATAGCCGGTGGAGGATTCTTCCATGAACTAGCAGGATATTTCACAGCAGGAGGTTAAGCCTGTAGTGCAGTGATAGAAATTGTAATATGTAATGTTTTTGTCATTGCTGTGTAGATTAATTCAAGATTTCTGTTCTCTCTTTCTTCCCTTGCGTCTAGCAAAACTGTACAATCTAAAGTGGACTGCATTTTGGTAAGTACAACTCCAGAATGCTTTTTAATATTTAATAAACTGCAGGACCAAAATAGATGGCTCTGGAGGCTGGCAGCTGTTACAAAGCCTTTCCTTAGCAGTGCTTTAAGGTACTACCATTAAATGTGATCAAAATTAGTTCCCATTGCCAAAAAAAAAACCGATGTGGGTTTGGTGTTTGCTTTTCATGGAAATATTGACCTCTTTTTGCCTGCCACTTGTAAAACTGTCAGTATAGGTACAGAAAGGTGACTCAGTGCTTTTGTAAGCATGATTTTGTTAAATGTAAGATATGTATTGCACATATCAGAGTACGCAAGACACCAATTGTGCCTTCAAGTTCCATTGCTCTTTAGGTCTTTAATGACAATGATAATGTTGCTGTTTCCTTGAAACAGTTAATTCATGGCCAGTACTACATTTTAAGGAAGGAACTAGGTTGAACTGCATGTTCACACAAAACCTAGCAGACTAATGTCCTGGTGTGAAAATCTTGCAGCTGTCTTGCTAACCTCAGAAGTTGCACACTATCTCTGGCCCTGTTAGCTCTACTGTACTACTTAGGACAGAGAGATACCCAATTCCTTGAAGAAGGAAAGCCCTTGAAATTTATAAACATCATCTTCCTTTGAGCATTAAAATAACAGGATCTAGATTAGAGATTATCTAGCACGGTCTTGTAAAGAGGTTTTGTTTGTTTGTTGCAAATTTCTTTGTTGCAAATTGGAGTCTGAGTTCATGAATCTTAAGACTGGAAGGGGCTGCTTATTCTGACTTTCTACCTTCAGCATTTCATCCAGAAGTACCAGCGGGTGAGACAAAATGATGACATACACAACCATCTGGATACGATCAAACAGAATCTGTTCAGCTGTATGGCTGCGCTAAAGAAGAATACTCCTTAAAGTCACATTATCATAGGCTAATTCAGATGAAATTGAATTCTCTTTCCTTAAAATTTTGTCTTAATTTATTGTAATAAGAGGTTTAAAGTAAGCTGTATTGTTGTACTGCAAATGAACTTGGACCCAATTTTGCCTGTACTTAAAAATTCATGAATGCATCCAACTAAAACTGTGATGCAAAATGTCATTTTTGTCCTCATTATTGCTCATTGGCAGTTGTGGACACAAAGCAGGTGTTGTAAGATCTTGATTTTGTTGTTATGTGAGTCTTCAGTGGCAAAAGGGCAAATTGCACTTGCAAAGCTTTCAATACCAGGTTTTTCTGTGGTGAAAAATGGGAAGTGGGGCAGTTCCTAAGTAGCATCGGAAAGGGAGTACGTAAGTAGGAGGTTAACCAGTCATCTGCTTCTTGGAAAGCTGTTTTGAGAAAATGGAATGACATTGGACTTGCATTAAATTCTGCTTGCATTAAATTCTGTGGATTTGCGGACCTAGGATACTGAGATAAGGATTACCAGTTTGTGTGAGCCCATTTGTTTGTGTAGGTCTCATCCATTGGATGGACAAGCTCTTTTTCTGCATAGTGCTTCTGGAGGCAAAGCAGTCTCCATTGCTTGACTCAGAACAGAGCAGCAGTGTCCTGATGGTCTAATTTTCTGTTCCAGATGCCTCCTTGTCTGTCCCGCTGATGAGTTCAGAGGAGTCCTCTCAACAGTGGAAAGGCCACTCTAGGTTAGCAAAGGTAGATCTAATGCTGTTCAGGTAGTTTAAAAAAGAAAAATCCAACATCAGAACAGTTCCAGGAAGTAAAAATGAAGTTGAATTCTGACAAAATGGCTTCTGCATTTTTACATGCTTTTGGAAAACTGTGAGCTGCAAGACAGAATCTAAAAGTTAAACTACCAGACTGGGACTGTATAGCTCTAAATAACTTGTTTGGAGCTTCCTTGCAGCCCTGTCCAGTTTTGTCCTGCAGAAGGTAGGTGAGCAGGTTGCCTCTTTGGTGGAATGCGTATGGGTTTGTCAGAGCAGTCCTGTGATTGGGGTCCCAGCTGCCTGCAGAGAGTCAGACTCCAAGCTTGTGGGCAGGTCAGAACACTTCCTTTAAGTGCACTTTCTTACATGTCTGGTTCAGATAGAGACCTTTTCAGAGCCTTTGAATCAGTCTCATGAAGCATCAGGGGAGAATGTCTGTCCCTTGTCTCCCTCCTTACTTTAAGAAGGAGATCTAGGACTAGCTTTCAGTTATACTGGGAGGTGCTGATGATAACTTGGAGCATTTAAACTTGATCAGATCAGTTTGCTAGCAATCTTAAAAGGAAAAACAGCAGCAGAGGAAAAATCAGATTTGTTACCATTTGTATTTGGTAGCAGCAGTGTGCAGAGCCACACAATGCTCTTCAGCAGGTAGGCTGCCTAGTTCAACACAGGATGGCAAGAAAGAGAAACAGGAAGAAGAAACGGAGGTGATGGCAATAGTTTTGATTGTGGAGGTAGCTAGCAGCAGAGGACTGTGGAAGACAGCTACTATAAGGGCACTGGAACTGCAATTACTCATACAAGAGACCAAAGTTATTTGCCTTTTACTTGCTGGGCTGCACCGCTTGCCTTCTGACATACTGTCAGTTTCTGGAAGATCATAAGAGAATCATTGTATTCTGTGCAATCCAAAAAAGATAATTAGCAAGAATTGTGGTGTAAACAGCCATTAAAAATTCATTACAACATCTTTTTAACTGTAGTAAACATGTCTAGCAGTACATTCTCTTATGACTTTGCTTGTTATATTTGTTGCCACATACTAAGTGAACTCTTGAACTTGGTTTTTTTAAATTGTGTGCTCCATATAATCACTCAGCAAGAAGGTTGAAGTTTCTTTCCTTAGTCCTCTGCAAAGAGGTCAGTGCTGGTGAGAGTGTGCTGGATTGATGGCCATGAAAACCAAAGCTGGTGATAGCTGGAGCAGTTACTGTGTGGACAGCAGCAGGACCAATGTGCCTTGGTCCTGCAGCAGAGAAGGGGGTAGCTTGTCTTCTTGGCCCTCCAGGAGATGGGCAGAAACTCGATGAAGCTTTGGCTTGGGCACTGTCAGTACAAAGCTGCCATGTTTTTGGGGCTTGTTTGGAATATTTAACACCTGAAGTATGTTTCTGTTACTGTTCAGATAAAGCACATCGAAAGTATTTATTAGCAGCTTTTTAGAATAAGAGGTTCTGTTTCAAGTATTAGCTATTTTCAGTCTTGATCATGTTTCCAACAAACCATCTGACCTTGAGCAAATTATTTAACCTCTGCTTCTTGTTTCTCTATTCACAAAGTGGGGAGATGCTTGCTTGACTGCTCAGCTATTCTTAGTCTGGTTGTTAAATAATAGATGTTTGTTCTGCTGAAGTATGACAAGCTTTAGAACCAGTCTGCCAGTAGGTGGAAGTTACATTGCCATTGGCATAGCCTTTTTTGCTTCGATTAGAGTATAGGTATCTATAAATACTCAAAATGTGGAAAGAGATATTAAGATCACTCCATGCTCTCTTAAAATAGTAGTCTTCCAAAAAGCTTGCAGCAGTGCCCCTGGCCTTCAGCTCCTTTTCACCAGAACTTGAGGACAGAAATAACCTGTGGAAATATGAAATAGTTCAAATTTCAGTGCTGTTTTTCACTGTGTTCATTACGGAAGTTGTAACTCTGCTAATTCTTCCTTAGTGTATTCTTCCTCTATCTTATCTAAAGTTTGGCCTGACTAAACATTTTCTTCTTCAAAACAACCCAGAAAAAGCACATTCCCTGGAGTTTTCCCAAGGTAATTCCTTTTGACAACTTTAGGATGAAACTTCACTGACGTTGGTGACCTCACAGTGGGTCAGCAGGCAGAGAGAACCAATCCATCCTGGTCAGGAAGCCTTAAAATGATATTCTGTGGTTCTGAAGACTCACGTTCAAATCTCTAGGTTCTCTGGTTCAAGCAGGAACACAAGTAAACTCATGTTTCCGCTAACACAGATTAAATCCTTAACCACATTCTGTGTTGAACTGATTTTTGTCTTGTGCTACGAAAAGTTTCAGTGTCTAGTTAGTGTCTCTCAGAATGAAACCAGATGTCAAACCCTGCTATTTTCATAAAGAAAAACCCAAACCAAGAAACCCCAAGCTAAAACCAAACACAGCATACTGGCCATTCTGTTTTATTTCACAGCTCAATCAAAATGGCTGTTAGAATGAAAAAGAAAGTTGCATCTGTTCCTAAGAGATCCTTGTTGTGTGTGTCATAGGCAGCAAAAGGACAGATTCATTTGGCTGCTAATAATGCAAATATAAATGGATCTCTGGTTTAATTCGTTTGCTACATATGTTGTGCATTCCTATAGTGAGCTATCTATATTTGGTAACTGTCATATCAGAGATTACTGCTGCTTTATATGTTACTGAAAGTTTTTGCTTAGCTATGACTTGAAGTTTGTAATTCTTTGACCTTAGTTTTTCTGTCTCTGAACATAAGACCACTCAAGTTTTGGCTAAATTGAAGCGAAGTTGTGAAAATTAAGTATGAACACTGCTTGCTCCTCATCTTCACTGATTTTTGCTTTATTTGCTGTGGTTCCAGTTAGAGGAGATAAATATAATGCATGAAGACCAAGAGTAACAGAGGTGCTTTGTGATGGCTTTGCACCTCGGTCCTGCAAGCAGTTTAACATGCTTATGCAGTTTTCTAATGCAGCTTCAAGAAGTATGGTTTATAAATAGCCTTTGGAGAATTAGACAGTCTGATTTGATAGAACCAGTCAATCAAGGTCAGGAAAACTCAAGCTAGATTTTCACTTATAAGTAGCAGATAAGGATTCCCCAGACATTTTACATTCTGTATGGGTTTTAAAACTACTGCAGCATAAGCTTTAAAGGGCTATGCAAAGTGGAATTTGCCCAACATGATGCCAGCATCCCAGTCTTCCTTTCGATGTTTTGACTCTTTTCCACTCTGTTGACTTATTGACCTAATTGGGGGGTGGTGTAGGACAAAATTTATAGTATATTTTGTGTTCTGTTTCTTTTTATTCATTTCCATACGCATCCAACTTAGCACAGAGTAAAGCTCGGGGTAAATGAATCTCCTTGGTCAGTAGTCAGTAGGCCAGCTGAAATGTTCTTCATCTTTCTTTTCTGATTGCATTAAGAAATCAGAAAGTTCTGATGCTTTGAACAGTTACAGTAACAGAGTTATTACTGAATTCCAGACCTTCAGCACTGAGACTGGTGGATGTCAGCTGAGGTTGAAGAAGAGATTGTATTTACTGAGGTTGTAAACAAAGTTTTGAGAGTTTTAGAAATGTTTAGAGAAAACATGTTTAACAAATTTTTAAACTAAACAAAACATGATGCCTCCTGAATCTACTTGCACTGGCTGTCACATTCCATCTCTTCACTGCCACTTCTTCAGTTTTAAGATGATTTTCTCTAAATAGGTTCAGTCTCATCTAATAAGCTTAGGGTTATCTAATTATCACCCAGGTAGGATTACCTCTGTGGACTGCCTTGACTCCTGGCTGTGTGTTAACTCTCCTGTTTTGAGGAGCTCTTGTCTCTCCCCGGGGTTTCCCTGCAGCCATTGCTGGAAGCTGGAGGAGTTGTGCAGAAAGTGCTGCATGGGGCCAGGCATGGAGAGCAGTGGAGTTTTGAGTGACAGCAGAGAGAGATTACCACTGTCCAGCTGCTTCTGCTGAGGATGTGAGGAAGCTGTGATCCTCCACTGCCTCAGCTCTAGGGATGCACTTTTACTGCCCTTCCCTGCAGCCCTTCCTTCTGCCGGGACACAGCAGAAGTTGCTGCAGCTGCAGTGGGCATCAGGACTGCTTCGGTATATTTTGATTGAAGATTTAATGTTTCTTCTAAAACCTCACCTTTTATGTTGCACTCTGGCACGTCAGGTTTGGAGGTGAGAGGTTGTTTTCTTCCTCAGTGTCAGAGTAATGGGTTTTTTTTGTTTTGCTTGGGATGTTTTTGCCACATGGGTTGGCGCTTACCATGCAAAGTAACATCACCTGCGCTGCGTCCTTTGGTGTGCTGCTTTGGCAGCTGCTGCTTAAAACAAAAAGCTGCTGAGTTCCTCGAAGGAGAGGAGGTCTAATGAAGACATGCGAGTTTTCTTGCAGTCGTTAAATTTCTATCTTTTAATAAGTAAGTGATTAATTTTCTTCGAAAAACATTGCTCTTTCAATAATGGGTTTGCTTAAAGGAAAACTCGCCCTCTGTGACTTACGCAGGAAGAGAATTTGACAAACTGCACCCAGTTAAGAAATAGCTTTCTGGCTGTTTGGTGGTCTCAGCACCACTGCTGTGTAAGCTGCTGTAGAGCCACACAGAAATTGGGGTCAGCAAATTTCAGGAGTTTATCAGAGGGAAGAAAAAACCCACCAAAATGTTGTGGTTTGCTGCAGCTTATAAAAGCAACAAATCCGGTGTCTGTTACCTGGCTGCTGCTGGAAGTGTTTCTCTTGGCTCTCGGAAGGTCTGTGGCATCGCTGGTGGCCCAGTTCTGTGGAGCAGTTAGATGGTGGGGGTCAGCAGGCCCTGTGCCCCCCAGCATCCTTCCCCGGCAGCATGTCCCGGTCCTTGCCTAGAGACTGGGGTCAGGAGGGGACCTGTGTGTTGGCCGCAGAGCCAGCAGAGACGAAGTGGGAGCTCCGCTCTCTCTAGTACTGCTGTTAGTTTGGTGCCAGCTGAAGTGAGCTGTGTCTGGACATGACTGGGTAGGTAGGGAGCCCCAGGTTGAAGTGTTTGGTTTTTGACTGTAATCCAGAAGCTGTATTCTGACTTAAAACGGGATCATGTGAGTCTTTGATTCTTTACTGATGGTGTACCACTTCTGCAGCATCTTCCTGAAGGAGAACCCATTTGCTCCTTGTTGCATGGCTTTACTCACACTGCTGCAGAGGAGGCCTGGGCACATTACCACAACAGATTCTCTTAGTATTTCTAAGTCCATGTAGCTGGTTTCAGATGACCAAAAACTAGTGTGTATGTAGCAATCACTGTTTGCATACACCAGGTAAAACTCCCCTTTGTGTCTGATCCTCAGCTGGTATCCACTGAAATCACTGAGATTGATCTTAACTGAATGCCTTGTCTTCAGTACGTGTTCAATATCTCTGATTTCCAAAGAAAACAAAGATGCTCCACTTATGTATATAAATAGATCATAAAATGCCACATTGAAGTCTCTGATGCTTAATTACTAGTAAATAGTGGATTCGCAGCATCAGGTCTGATACCCCTGTTGTTACAGCATAGCTGGTTTTGATGCTAAAACTCCCCCTTGTGTCTGATCCTCAGCTGGTATCCACTGGAGGAGGAATCTGAAATCACTGAGATTGATCTTAACTGAATGCCTTGTCTTCAGTACGTGTTCAATATCTCTGATTTCCAAAGAAAACAAAGATGCTCCACTTATGTATATAAATAGATCATAAAATGCCACATTGAAGTCTCTGATGCTTAATTACTAGTAAATAGTGGATTCGCAGCATCAGGTCTGATACCCCTGTTGTTACAGCATAGCTGGTTTTGATGCTACGCTCTCAGAGCTGCTTCATGTGCGCTCTGAGAAGATAAAGTTTACACATTACATGTCTGGTTAACGAAGTGACCTGGGAAAATGTCAATAACAGGTTCTGCTTTTGTTGCATGTGAATTTTGTAATGAGCACAAGTGCTTTCTAGTGTGTGATGGTGTGCAAATAAAACAGAGAATCACATTTCTAGTCCCAGAGTGCTCGAAGTCACATTTTTTTCCACATAAGTAAATATGTTCTTGTTTAAGATGATGTTATTTAGGACTGTGCTGTTGGATGACAGTTTTTAGCTGTCAAACTCAACTTTATTGTTTGCCTTTTCTCCCCCTGCCCCACTGTTGTTTTGGTTTTTTTTTTAAACCACAACACCTTTGTTATCTAGCAAGAAGTTGAGAAGTTTACAGACCTAGAGAAACTCTACCTCTACCTTCAGCTGCCTTCGGGTCCCAACAATGGAGACAAAAGGTATGTGTGCAAGAATGTCAATGTGAGCAGCTAGTATTCAAAACTTACTTTACTTGCTGTGACACTTATCTGCTGAGGAACCATTCACATGATGTGTTTGGTAGCAGAAGCAGCCTTTACTAAACATTAGAGAGTCTTCCTGCAGATTGTGTTGTGCTGTTTTGATTTTTTTAACTTTGGAATCTTTAGTGCATGAATAGCTTGTAAGTACAAACCTCCTTAAAACGCAAGAGTCATTGGAGAAAGTGTTTTGCAGCCCAAGTGTAATTGTTCCTTCACTTTTTATGTAGGAAGTGATAATAGAGCAACACTTGTGATGGTGGGGGAAAGAGGAACTAATGGTATTTCTGGTAACATTTGTTTGACTAAAGGAAGGTCTAGAAAACGAAGCTGCAGATGACAACATCACAAAACTGGTACATGTTGTAGAATCATAGAATAGTTAGGGTTGGAAAGGACCTTAAGATCATCTAGTTCCAACCCCCCTGCCATGAGCAGGGACACCACACACTAAACTATGTCGCTCAAGGTTCTGTCCAGCCTGGCCTTGAACACCTCCAGGGTTGGAGCATTCGCAGCTTCCTTGGGCAACCCATTCCAGTGCCTCACCACCCTCACTGTGAAGAACTGCTTCCTTATATCTAATCTAAACTGCCCCTGTTTAAGTTTAAAGCCATTACCCCTTGTCCTACCACTACAGTCCCTAATGAAGAGTCCCTCCCCAGCATCCTTGTAGGCCCCCTTCAGATACTGGAAGGCTGCTCTGAGGTCTCCATGCAGCCTTCTCTTTTCCAGGCTGAACAGCCCCAACTTTCTCAGCCTGTCTTCATACGGGAGGTGCTCCAGTCCTCTTATCATCCTCGTGGCCTCCTCTGGACTTGCTCCAGCAGCTCCATGTCCTTTTTATGTTGAGGACACCAGAACTGTGCACAATACTCCAAGTGAGGCCTCACAAGAGCAGAGTAGAGGGCCAGTAGGATGTGTATCAGCCCACAGGTGCCTACAAGAAGCACTCTCAGCATCTGCTGGGTAAGGTCAGCTCGCAAAGTGAGTGGGCAGAGCTTAGAGGTGGTCAGTAAGGAGCTATAAATTTAAGAGGGGAAGTAGGTGAACTCTCACCCATCACTGTCCACTCATGGCTGTGTATCAGTCAAGAGCTGGAGTGTGGAGTCAGTGTGTTAAATTGTGGATGAAAGAGGGAGATATCTGCTGCCCATGTCTCATTTATAGTTAAGTGTGTGAGAGAGCATCCCTCGCTGTCTGTGGTGTCTCTGCCTACCTGTGTGGGCAGACAGTTATAAAGTCTTGTAACTGAGGAGCAGCTATGGAGCAAAGACTTGATCAGCCTTGCTTCTTCTTTCACTAGCGATCAGATCTCCATGTCGTCCAGCCGTGCCCAGCAGATGCACGCCTTCTCGTGGATACGGAACACCTTGGAAGAGCACCCCGAGACATCCCTTCCCAAGCAGGAGGTTTATGATGAATACAAGTGAGTGCTCCTGAATTGGAATCGTGCATATGGCTTTAGTGAGCATGGATGACACTAGCTCTACAGGCACTCTACTGGTGTACATGTATGAGTGCATATAGTAGAACAAGGACTTATATACTGACGTACCTGAGAATATTCTAGCTACAGTGAGGCAAACTGTATTCGTTGTTTCTGACAGTGAAGATAAGATTGTGATGTTCAAGTTGTACATTACATATGCTGAAAGAAAGATACAAGCTTTTTTTAACAAGTAAATGTCTGTATGAACATTGTTTTGGTTGGTGGACAGAGCAGCACAGGTAAAAAGCACCAGTTACTATCTGATGGTACCTTTTGGTCTATTTGCGTATGCTACCTTATATGACTGCATTAACTAGGTTGAGAGGTTGAATTGTTCCTCCTGGATATGTAGCTATTCTGCACATAAGATCTAGCCCATCACACCTTTCTTTCCAGAATAATGCATAAATATTGGACCTTCCTGCAGCAAACCTGATTTCTACAGAGGCACTATATATCTGAATATGTATGAAACCAGTAACCAAGGCCACTGTGAGTCTGTGTTGTCAAGTCTCAAAGCTACCATGTAACGGGAAAGCGATTAGAAGCAAGGGAGAGGGAGCTGTCTGACGGAAGTTGGATTTGAATTCATTTACAGAACATTCCCTGGGGCGGGAGAGGGGTGGTGGGGGGAGGAGAATAATCATCTTCAGCCCGGTTGCCTGAAGATGAATAACAGATTTATGATCTAGTATGAATATTTCCATAATCCGAACGATTACAGTAATTTGCAGTGAGCTGAATCCCTTCGCCTCCTAAGTGCCTACAGGATTCAGCCCTTAGTAATTGTTATTGCAGGGTTGCCTTCTGCGAATACCTCCTTTTAATTAACTCTCTCTGGTCAAGTTCTTTACTCTGAGCTGAAACACGATGGCATTCGCTTGCCTGGGGTTGATAAACATGCACACACCTATTTCTGAGCCGGTGCCATTGACTGGAGTGGTGACGCAGCCTGGAAGTGGAGCCAATGGCACAGACGTGCCGGGGTGGCCAATCCCCGAGCAGCAGCCGCTCGCGCAGACACAGCAACAGCGGCAGCTGCTGTGCGGGAGAGAGATGGGAACGTTGTTCTTAAATATATTTCTTATTAAATAATTTATGGCCTGCTTCAGCAACAAATCTGCTTGGCTTCCATGCTGTGCCAAGCTGCAGATGCCCGGAAAAATCATCATCTACAGATTGTGGAGTGTGAAATTTGGATGGCTTTTGTATGTAGCTGCATCAAGTATTTGTGTATTGTATTTTTTTTTCCTCCCCTAACAAAATAAGGGTGGTAAGCAAATATTCAGGAAAATATCAAATGTTTGGAATCTGTTCTCCTTTGAAAGCATCTGTTCTGTTTTTAAAATATTCAGTTTCTTTGAATATTTTCATGAGTTATTCTTGCACACCAAAGGAAAAGTAGTCTTGGAGTGGGAGGTGGGGAACAGACATAAATACATGAGAGTTAGTTTTGATAAGTCATTTTTCTTTGCCTGAGGGTGTTAAAACCTCTCAAAACTCACTTTTGTCATACTAACAACTTACCATTTCTCTCCTCTACGTACCAAGATAGACATTGCATGAGCTCACAGTGAGCAAGCTTATGCACTCCGCACTATAAATCAAAGTTACAAGGCTTCAGAAGAGTGACACGTCACACCAGCATCTCAACTCCTGCTCTAAATTCTGGTCAAAATAAATCTTGCAAAACTACTGGGCTTCTGCATCGCCTTCCATGTGCTTGGGTTGTGTTTTTTTCAATGAAGAGGGAAGACAGAAGCTTGCAATCCACACAAATCCACCACTGGCAAGTGCTGATGGTGTTTCCAGCTCCTCCATGTTTCTGTAGCCTCTTCTTGTTGAGCTTATTCCACACAGTGACTCTTCTGTTTTCTTCCTCTTCTATTTAATTGTGAATTCACATCTCTGACTGGATTACAGTGAATGGATTCCTCTGCCTTTTGAAGGGGATAAAATAAATGAAAACCACATCATAATACAAGGCAGTAGCACTTGGGAAGGTTGAGAGCCTGCAGCTGAATTTCAGAAAGGAGGTAGATGAGAGCTAGTTCACCTCTCTTGTTGGTGCTGTGAAGCTGCTTGAACTGATAGAACATGTTGGGCTGTAAGAAGCTTTGTTTCTGTGGGTACACACGGTTCTGCCAGCTTCTTCTGGGACTTATGGGAGACAGTCTGGAAAATACTATGGGAACTCAGGAGGAGCTGCCTAACATTAGGTATCCTGCAGAGAGTGGATGCTGCTTCCCATGAGATGCTTTCAGTGTTTTCTTCTAAGTCAGTTTTATTTGGGTATCTTCTCCCTATTAGTAAACACCCTTCTGGAGGCAGCCAGATGTAGATTCAGCCAGTTTAGGGAGTTAGGATTTTGAGTCTAAGCGCAGTCCTGCAGTAGGTATGCAGATAAAAATCCCCCTTTGTCCACAAAATGATTTGTTGAGCCTTCAGTGAACACTTGAGTGCTCTTACCTTACTTCAACTGCAGTGACGCAAGGAAAGAAAGTCATTCATGTTTAAGTTTGGTGCCCTGAAGATTCACTTGATATGCTTAATATGGATTATGAGGTCTTTGAGTCATCCCCTATCTCTTTCCTTTAGTCTGTAAACCATTAATCCTTGCTTTCCTGGCTGTTGGGCCACTCCAGTGCATAGATTATGTGCACTAAGTGTTAAGAATGTTAACCAACAAGTTAGAAGAATATTCAGAAGAGGGTGGTAGTGTAGGAATACCATGCCTGTTAAATAAAAGACACAAGATACTAGTCTTGTTAGATAGCACTTAACCAGTGTTCTGCGTGTAAAACTCCCTGATAGAAATAGGCTGGGGCCTGTTGTATATCCAGTCCTCTGTCATAACCAACTACCTATGTATTCCTTTTAAAAGCCAATCAAACTCCATCTAAAGCAGCTGTTCTCCACCTCTACTGCTGCTCTTGGGAGTCTGACCTGCACTTAATTTCTCTAATGGTTTTCAGACATCTGGTTTCCATCCTACCTGATTTTTCGGATTTATTTCTGTGCTAGGATTGTTTATCTGCTTAGTGAGAGCTTACCTCCTCTTAAGGTTCTTCGCTCTAACCCATTCTTAGAGACCAGTGTTTTTGCTGGATTGGATAAGCCAAGATCTTTGTTTCATTTCATGCGAGAAGTTCTTCATCATTTGCTATTCACATTATTTTTTCTGCCCAGGAAGCTATGTAGGCTGGGCTGCATGGCCTGACTGCCTTCATGGGCTTTTTGGGGGTGTAATTCAAGTGCACTCCTAGTGTCAACTATGTCTTGAGCACATATAATTTGAAGATCTTGGGGGTGGGGGGGAAAGGCCTTGTCTCCGTATCATGATGGGGAGCTCTGTACAAAGGAATGTAAGCAACCGCGTGCCCATTGTCATTCCTGTCTCTGCACAGACCTTCCCCCTCCCCCATCTGTTTCCCACCCACCCTTCAAATAAGCAAAACAGCTCCTGGGCTCAGTGATGTGCCAAGAGTGCAAGTAGCAGAGAAAAGAGCTTCAGGGAAGAGACTCCTGGTACGTGTTGTCAAGTCAATGAGAGGCCACAGATGGACATGGAGGGTTCTCGGCTGAGCCAGGAGGAGGGGGGGCCACATGGGATGATCTGTCTGAAAACTGAAATTACATGATAATGGCTCAGAAATCACAAGCTTGCAGGAGCTGCCAGTAGGGATATGAGGGGACCATGTAACTGGATGTTTTGCTGCTAGCAAATAGTTGTCTTGAAACAGATGTGCTAGACTTGAGGAATGGAGCTTTTTTTCCTTTTTCATTTGTTTATTTTCTCCTATGGAGGGAATAATTTTAACTTTAAAGTTGGTAGGTTGGTAGGTCCCTAATCCTGTGGTTCTGCTGGGTTATTTCTTTAATTTTGTTTCGCTGACGTTGTGGAGTTTCAAAGATACTGCTGACTGTGGCAGAGAAATTCAGAGAGCCCTCCTTTGCATGCTAGATGAGACTTGAGGTCCTCTAATCAGCGTAAGTAAGCAATAACGATCCACCTTTTAGGAATTTTCAGAGTAAAGTTGTTGGAGCCTGGCAAGATGCAAGGGCCGAAAAATAAACCTGCACAGACATCTATCACACGTAAAGCAATGCCTGATTCCTTAAGAGGGTGCAGTGAGGCAGGAGAAGTATTCCTTTGTAATAACTTCAAAGGGACATAGAATCCAGATTCCATGACTGACCTGCATTGAGATGAAATTGGATAAAAACCTTCTTGATCTCCCATATAGAGACTGGACTAATGGCTGACTGTATTCCAGGTTGTAGGCAACATCTCCCGGTTGGGACAGAGTGACCGGCTGGGGGGGGGGGGGGGGGGGGGACAAACACGCAAAAAGAGCATAAATCTTGCTGGTTATCATCACCAAAATCATTACATCTTTGGTGGTGCTTTCCGAGTAGAGGATACCTACATACCGCCAAGGCAAAAGCAGCAGATACTTTCTCTGTAGTAACTAGTATTTTGACAGAGAAAATAAATGCAGTGGAAGTATCTCCAGAAACATCTTTCTGCAGAGACATTGGGACTGGCCTACTTGGATGCAAATGCCATTGCTAATTGCTACCAGTTTTAAGAGATGATACTGGGCATGAAGGACCTGTTTCAGGAATGTTGCTCAGTCTGTCTTTGTTTTCCCATGCACGTACCTGTTCAGAGTAGCAGGCAATGTGGTTTTCTGCTCTCCGGCCGATGCCCACACGGTCACCTCTTCTTTTCAGAGATGATTGGGTTTTGTGCATTGCTGGTAGGACTTTTCACAGGAAGGGAGGTCGTTGCTGTCTGGTGCTGACTCTGTGACTGTAGGAAGTCTGAATGAAAATGCTCTGACAGTGTGTGTTTTGGGCCTTAGCAGGTAACATTTGTGAAATGCCACAAGGCTCTTGAACAAAAGGCTGTATGCATTCTTATCTTTGTGCAGCCTTAAGCGCTTACTGGGTGGGTAAATCTGCCACA
>NW_009938589.1:36603-45098 GCF_000696875.1 Nestor notabilis
TTTTCTCCTCTGCTTTCACATGTTTGTGATTTTCCAGAACATTCAGGTTTTGCAGTGAAATCAATGATTCTGTTCCCTGCCTCAAGGAGGTATTCTTTTAAACAGATGTTGAAACAAATTTCCCTCTTCTGTTTTTGAGAACTGAGGACAGATAACAGAACAAGTTACCATTTTACCAGAACAAGTAAACCTAAGAGAATAATTACCTTTTGTTGCTTTACTCCCCTGTGCTATCAGGTTGCGTATTCAGTCATGCAAAGATCTATGTTTGCAGAGGCAGCTGAAATCTCTGTTAATTTAGGTCTGTTAATACAAAGATGTCTATAATTAAGCAGCTCTCATAGTTCAGTGCTGGTACACTCATAAGAGGACTAGGTCCTTCAGTACATGTTTGTTACACCTGTAAAGGCAAAGCTGGTTCCCTGGGTAGGTATGTTTTATTAAATTGAGTTCTGTTGAGCTCTACTGAATTGAGGTTGTGTAGGCAGAATATTTCTCCGGACACTGACAAATCTCTTACTGCTTTTCGAATATTCCTGCAGGATTTCAGGCCTTACCACACTCAGGTATACTTCTGGCTAGAACAGGATTTCTGCTTTTATTATGTCCTAAAATAAGTGAATTGAAACATATGCTTCAAACTGAGTTGTGGAGTAAATCAACTGTGCTCTAGATAATGCCACTACTTGTTATGTCTCCATATGACTTGTCTTTGAACTCAGTAGAGAACAAGGCAAAAACTATGGTATTAATAGCTCTGTTTATACATTTTTAATGCATTCAATTCGTTGTGGATAGCTTCATTAATGTTAAATGTGATTCTAAATATGGATGGGTATAAGTGTTTTCTTTTGAAAACCTTTGATGGAGTCTAGCATGCAGGCTGGCCTCTTGTATTAACTTTGATTCCATTCACGCTTTCTTTCTCTTTGTTGCAGGAGCTATTGTGACAATCTTGGCTACCACCCATTAAGTGCTGCTGACTTTGGAAAGATCATGAAAAATGTCTTTCCAAATATGAAGGCCCGTCGTCTAGGCACAAGAGGCAAATCAAAATATCCTTTGCTAGAACACTTCTCAGTAACTTCTTCTGCACTTGCCTGGAGAACATCTGTCGTTATGGCTTAACTACCAGCTAAATGTAGAAGTAATGTTAAATAAAAAATGCAGGCGCTTTCCCAACGTTCTTTAAAAATCAGTAATTGCAGCAGTGTTAGGTTGCAAGATGTAACTTCGGAAACAAGTGCTTAAATTTAGCTTCTGACGCTTAGTTGTCACAGCAGCGAGGAATCAAAGAGGCTTTATCATTTAGTGCAAAGGGAGGTAATGGAATAAAGGAATGTGCCTTGTGTATGTGCAGTGACTAATATTTTATTGGTAGTAGAGCTCAGAATTGTCAGAACAATCTTGCTTTTCTATTATGCTTGTGCACACCAGTGATGTGAAAGTTAGTTGTAAAGCCAAAGATCCTTCTTAATCCATACTGCACGTATTTCATAAAACTGCCTCTCCTGAGCTGTTAGTGCTGCTTAGAAGAGAAGAGGGAACTGGGAGGTCATCACAAAAGCTTGCTTTGGACTGGAAGGCATGATCCGAGCCCTGTGCTGCTGTGAGGGATGGAGACAGCTTCCTCCACTGCATGGTGCAGACCTCCTGATAGGAAGGGCAATTTAAAGCAAGAGCCTCTAGGAGGTGCTGTCTCTGTCTCTTGGCTGCAGAGTCTTGTTCCCTGTGCCCAGAGTTGGAATTCACTTCCTTCCCTGTGTAAGAGAAATAGTCCATCCCAGAGGACATGCAAAAACACTACCCCACTTAATGGTAGCTTAATACAAACCTAAAGTACTTAAAAACGTGATGTTGTCATAGCGTAAGTGGACATAATTGTTACAAGCAGAACTTCACACAGTTAGATCTTGGGACAGAGAAGTTTGCCAGTTAATACGCAGCCAGTGTGAAGAATTCAGGGCAAATGCTGTGCAAAAGAGTCTGCTCATACCACTGGTGGTTCTGCTGCTTCAGTGTAGGGGCAGGAAGCTCTGCTAGGAAAAAAATCCAGTGATCAAATCTAAAAGCTACAAGGACATGAATTTCTTGGCCTTTTCTTAGACTGAACTGCAGTTTATCTCTTCTTTAGCAGCTGACATGTTCCATTAAAAACAAAAAAACTTTGCATGATTTTCAAAGTAAGTAGGTTTTTTGTCAGCAAGAATTGTGTCTTTTCCGGATTGGGAATTACACCTTTCCTTGGGAACTGGTAGAAACCACGGTGATGGTGCCTGCTGCACTCCCCAGGATCCACTCTTGCTCCATTCTGATGTGCTGGGTAGGCTAAGCCACTGCAGTAAGCGAGAGGGAGAGCAGTAGAAGGCCAAAAGGCATCAAGGTGCTTGTAGGCTCTAATTAAAAACCACTCAGAACAACTAGCAGTAATGATGTGGACACACTGTAATACTGGCCTTTGCCAGGGTCTCACCTGAAGCATGGACTAGCGGATTAAATGCTAGCAGGCAGCCCAGAACTGTTTGTCTTCCCTCGAGGAGAAAAAACCCTCCCATGTAGTAGTAAATGGAGAAGTTGTGTCAGTTAAATTGTTTCATAAAATACAGTGTTGGATTAGCTAGCAGTAGAGTCCAAAACTTAGTAGTGATGTTCTGGTTAGAACTAGAGAAGTTTTAAAGAGGAAATCAAATGCTGTAATTGTAGCTTGATATTTCCTAAGTTTCTAATTCAGAATGATTTAAATGTGACATTATCTCACACTTACTTGGTATCCAGCCTCCTCACATTTATTTTACTGTAATTATGTTCCATCCAGGTTAATGCAAACGAATGCAAACTTCATAGTCAAAGAAAGAGAAATACAGATATATTTACAGAATGTGACAAATTAGTCCTGAAAAGGATTTGTGTGTCGCAGAGAAGACACAGCTGTATGTGAACTCCCAGAGTAATGCTGTGGAGAGGAAAAAAGGCTGATTTGATTTTTAGACCTATAAACAAGTGAGTAAGAGTAATGGAGAGAGTATATTTTCATGTAGTGATTTGATGAGATCAACATAAGAACAAATCTGGATATTTTTATCCATATTTATACAGAAGAACTATCATGGGTGGAGAGAGAGCCACAAAAATTGTATGAAATCTTAGGAAGGAATGTCCTTATCAGTCACTTTATCTCGTCGTGGAGAATTTCTGTAGTTCGTGGAAGTCCCTTAGGAGAAGGAATTGTCAGAAAATTCATCAAAAAGGCAAAAAAGAACAACTCAAAATCAAACTTGGGTTTGGGAGCACATTTTTTAATAGTGATTAACTTTTGGAAATGCATTCTCCATCTTGTTTTAGGCCTGGTTTATGAGGGGAATGTAGTCTGAATTTACGTTCATGATTCAGATATTGAGTAGCTGATTGAAACTACTTGGTGTGGTTTAGTGGTTCTTTTAAGGCATCAAATTAAATTCATCTTACCCAGCATCATTTGCTCCTCTGTGTAGATGGAGAAGCCCAACGATGTGCCCAAGAATGCAGCTGTTTACAGGCTCTTGATTGTGGCTGGCTCTGAGACAGTAATGGTTAGATCTGTTGTTGAGTTTGCTTATAAAGCTTATGAGGGGTATCAAAGGAATTGCTGCCCTCCCATCCTACCCACCAACTAACAAGCAGACTATTTAGACCTTAATTCTTGTTCACATATTGCTACAGTGGACTGAGGAAGAAGGCTTTTGTGCATATGCCAACACTGCCCAACCTTGACTTTCATAAAACTGGAGATGGGGTATGATACATGCTTGCTTATTTATATGTATTTCTGCCAATTAACATTTATTATGTTGTTTCTCCATCTGAAGTTTTCAAAGCAACGTGAAGAGCTCTGTAGTTCTTTAAGATTTTTCTTTACAATACTTCTGTTCTGAATCGTTGTTTGATGTTTTTATGTAAGTTCAGAATGGATTGCAGTGCTGTTAAACTAATTTAGGAGGTGAAGCAGACTTTCCCAGTGTTGCCACCCACAAGCTGTATCTTTCTGTTTCTGTTTTGGTTTTACCATATATTTAAAAAAACCCCAAAAAACCAACAAGTGAATGCAAGGGAAGAGGAACCACAGTGAAAGACACAGTTCCTGGGTAGTGATGCCTTCTGAGTTGATAAAACTCTGGCTGCAGGGAGCATCAATTGGTGGTGGTCCAGATGTTAGGAGCCTGTGATTTTCTTCCAGAAATGATAGCATTATATAATGCCTTCAGAAACAGCCAGCAGATTAATGTTAAGACATCTCATTTTAAGTTAGATCGATGTGATTTCATTCTGCTAATTTCATGAAACACTGTGAGCATGCTTAACTTCTTGTGTGTTTCTGATCCGTTATTTGGTCTCTTATTTTGGTTTTCATGCCTTAATGACCCTTAATAATTAAAGTAACCTTTCCTCCTTTGTTTGTTTGTTGTAGTTGGATGGGGCAGAGCCATCTGGGCAGCTGCAAAGTGCTGATGAGGAAGTCGTCTCTGCGGCCTGCCGGCTTGTTTGTGAATGGGCCCAGAAAGTGCTGAGCCAGCCTTTTGATACAGTCCTGGAACTGGCTCGTTTCCTTGTGAAAAGTCACTATATCGGTACCAAGTCGATGGCAGCTTTAACAGTAATGGCAGGAGCACCAGCAGGTAATGAGATAAACCCAACACAAGAGGGACCTGCTTTGAGGGACCTAGCTCCAAGCCCCAGCGATGGGCAGGGACACCTCCCACTACACCAGGTTGCTCAAGGCTCTGTCCAACCTGACCTTTAACGTGATCTATTTAATGTGATCCTTTCTCATATGAAATGAGTTGTATTTAATGCTTTGCCATTAGATAATATCATCTGCTCAGAGTTGCTCTTCTGTGATACAGACCTGCAGCTTTCTGGAAAGATTGTCTGTTTTTAAAGCTGCCCGAGACATTGATAACAAAACCAAACCAGGGTAGATGATGAACGTTAAAGGTTCATGTAAAACACATCCGCTGCCCTCTACTGTCAGTTGAGCGAAATGCGTTGGGTTTTAGTTCTGCTAACACAAAAGTTGTAATTTGGGATGACTGGAAGCAAGATGCCAGTGCACAGTGTTTTAGCAGCATGTCTAGCAGACAGAGGTTTTGCCACAAATGTGGAAATAAACTGAAACACGGAGTAGATTTGAGGCTGAAGTGTATGGGAGCACCTCATGCGCGTTCCCAGAATGATTGTAGAGATGTCTGCCATGTGTTCTGTGTGGTTAGATACAGAAGTGGCACTGCAGCAGACAGTGTATGTGTGGTTATAATTCATTCTTATTTTGTACTCAGGAATAAAAGGGATCCCCCAGCCCTCAGCTTTTATACCTACTGCTGAAAGTAATTCCTTTCAACCGCAAGTGAAAACTCTGCCATCTCCTGTCGATGCCAAGCAGCAGCTGCAGCGTAAGATCCAGAAGAAGCAGCAAGAACAGAAACTGCAGTCTCCTCTGCCAGGGGAGTCTCCAGCAAAGAAAACAGAAGGCACCGCCACCAACGGCGTGACCAGTATATCTAATGGAAGTCCTGCCATTCTGTCTCCTCCGCCTATTGGCATTGTTGTGGCAGCTGTCCCCAGCCCGATACCGGTAATGTCCTCCAGCAGTTCTCTGGAGAAACCACCTTGTGAAAGGGTTGTAAATTGCCAGTAACTAAGCAGGGGTGTCAGGGGGATAGAAAAACAGTTCCTGTTCAAAGGCTTGGGTCCCTTGATGTTTCTCATATCCCAGTGACTGTGTTATCCCACATGAGTTACGGAGGCAGCGGAATAACATAGGCCAAGTTCACCTTTGAAGTCAATGGTAGCAGGATTTCTGCTGGCAGTAATTAAGGTTATGTGTGGGAATAATTGCCCTTGAGATAAAGTTTAACCAGATGAGAGAGCTGACACTATTTGCTTGGGTCGCTGAGCCTCACTATGGAATCTAAACTGCCTTTTGTGGGCTCGGCGCATGTAGTGACAGCAGCAGTTCTGTTTTTGCATGAATGTCTGTAGTATGGAGCATCTTTGTCTTTCAGCCATACAGAGCTGGGCTGGCAATGGTGGGGAAGGTTATTTGGTTTTTAGGATGTTAGCTCTGTTGTACACTTCAATAGGTAAGCCAATTTTTCTGCCCGATAGTAAGTTTGCATTTAACTGGTTCTTGCAGCCCTAACAGTGAGCATTGTTTTGAACACATCCTCTCCTCTTTAACCTTTCTATGTCTGTCTTTTTGTTCTATGTGGTGAAAGATTGTATGAAAATGTCTGTTTCATTAGCGGAAGAGCAGACTACTGTGTAGACCAGTGCCTCATGTGGTAAAAACTGAGGCCATGTATCTGTCTACCAGTCTTTAAGCAGACAAATAGAAATTGTCTTGTACATAACTGAAGAGCTTGTTTTGTTTCAAAGTGACATTCACCAGCTTTGGTGTACTGAGCTGTGTTGTCCTTCACCTTTGAAAGCTCGGGGGTGAGGTGGTCCATGGTCTTTGGGGACTTCCTTGCTTCATTGCCATGCCTTTTTCTCTCTCTACAGGTGCCAAGGACTAGGCAGCTGGTGACGTCTCCAAGCCCTATCGGATCGTCTGATAGCAAGGTCCTGCCGCTCAACGTTCAGGTGGTCACTCAGCACATGCAATCAGTCAAGCAGCCACCAAAGACTCCCCAGAACGTTCCCGCCAGCCCGGTTGGTGACCGCTCTGCCCGGCATCGCTACCCGCAGATCTTGCCGAAACCAGCAAACACCAGTGCTCTCACCATCCGCTCTCCCACAACGGTGCTCTTCACCAGTAGCCCAATCAAGACTGTTGTGCCAGCTCCACACGTGAATTCCTTAAATGTGGTAAAAATGACAGCAATATCTCTTGCCCCAAGCAGCAGTAGTGTGCCCGTCAAACAGACGCCTTCAGGTAGCGGTAGTGCAGGAGCAGTGGAAGAAGGGAGGACTGGTCCACAGATCAAAAACGGATCTGTTGTTTCACTTCAGTCTCCAGGATCCAAGCCTAGCACTGTCGTAGCTGCGCCTGCGGTCAAGGTCAAAATGGAACCTGAAGCATTGCTGGATGAGAACTCAGTACAGGGCCAAGAGAGCTCTGATGTGTCTAAATCTCTAAAGGCAACCCCTGACCTGCCTCCTGCTCAACTAATTAATTTTGAGGTTGCAACCTTGAAGGTTTCAGCAGATGATGTTGTGGAGACAAAACCAGATAAGGGCTGTGACCAGGGAGCTGAAGAGGCAGGGACCAAATATAAAACACAATCTGATGAGATCACACCAGTTTCTTCAGCAGGCAATAATCAAAGCACTATAAAGCTCTCAGTTGCCAGTCAAAACTTGTCCAGCACCAGCATTGGTTCACCTCCTACTGGTGAGTCTACAATTAAAGACAAAACATGCACTAAAAGTCCAAGAAAGCGACAACCTTCTGCACTTCAGGATTCCCAGGTACCACCTGTAAAGAAACCACTGGTGGAGCAGCTTTCAGCTGGTAATGCTGTGGAGGGTCAAAAAGCAACCAGTGTTAAGAAGTCTCCGAAGGCTGGATCATTAGCTAACAGTGACAATACAGCAACACTTGCTCAAGTTCCCAGCAACATACCTGTGAAGGTACCTGTACCTTCTGCAGCTGCAGCAAACTTAGCAACAGACTTTTCTTTGAGCACCAATTTAAATACCAGTGATTCTGCTTTAGTACAGCAGCTTGCATCAGCATCATCTCCAGATATAAAAGTAAAATTGGAAGGAAACTTGTTTATCATAGAAAATGATTCGAAATCTGATGGCAGCTTTAACCCAAATACATGGCACCATATCACCAAAACCTCCGACTTCGCATCTGTGAATTGTGAACAGCAGCAAGACATCAGTGTTATGACCATTGCAGGGCACTCTGGCTCTAGTGACTTGCAGGAGTCGTCGTGGGAGCCAGTGGACTGTGAAGGTATGCAGCAGGATGTGTACAACCAGCAGTTACAGAGCCAGATTCAGGACTCCTCCTTGGGTCAGATACAAGCACAGTCTTCAAATCAGTTACCTCTGCAGTCGGAGCTGAAAGAGTTTGAACATACAGTCCCGCAGTCAAATGACAACTTCTTTTCGTTTGAGGATGACCTTACCCAGGACAGCATCGTGGAGGAGCTGGTGCTCATGGAGGAGCAGATGTCCATGAATAATTCCCATCCTTACGGTGGCTGTCTAGGAATGGCCCTTCAGAGTCAGACTGCCGCTCCAGGAGCTCCCGTGTCATCTCATCCGAGCAGCACGCACTTCTACCATTCGATCCATAACAACAGCACTCCAATTCACACTCCTACCCCCACCCCGACCCCGACTCCCACCCCGACCCCGACTCCAACACCCACCTCCGAAATGATCGCTGGGTCTCAGAACATGTCCCGAGAGAGCCCCTGTTCGAGGCTGGCTCAGACGACTCCTGTGGACAGTGCTCTGGGCAGCAGCCGCCATACGCCCATCGGCACGCCGCATTCGAACTG
>NW_009938589.1:45220-47399 GCF_000696875.1 Nestor notabilis
TATGGCTACCCATCCTGACAAAACCAAGCTGGAGTGGATGAATAATGGCTACAGCGGCGTTAGCAACTCCTCTGTTGCAAACCACGGCATCCTTACGAGCTATCAGGAGCTGGTGGAAGACCGCTTCAGGAAGCCTCATGCTTTTGCAGTTCCTGGCCAGTCATACCAGTCCCAGCCCCGCCACCACGATACTCACTTTGGCCGCGTGACTCCTGTTTCACCCGTGCAGCACCAGGCAGCTCCTGTCAGCAGCACCACCAAGCAAGAGGGCTTTGCTGTTCCTGCTCCTTTGGACAACAAAGGAACCGGTTCCTCTCTCAACAACAGTCTGAGATGCCGGAGCGTGAGCCCTGCTGTCCATCGCCAGCGGAACCTCAGTGGGAGCACCGTTTACCCTGTTTCAAATATACCACGCTCTAACCTGACACCTTTTGGAAGTCCAGTGACTCCTGAAGTCCACAATGTATTTGCTAACATCCATGCAGACACCAGTGCCAATAACATAGCGCAAAGAAGCCAGTCAGTCCCGTTGACTGTGATGATGCAGACGGCCTTCCCGTCTCTTCAGAAACAAACAAACACTAAAAAAATAACCAATGTGTTGTTAAACAAACTTGATTCTGATAGTGATGATGCAGTGAGAGGTTTGGGAATGAACAACATGCCCTCAAATTACACAGCCAGGATGAATCTCACTCAGATTTTAGAGACGTCCGCCGCTTTCCCTAGTGCCAACCCGCAAAACATGATCAATTCCAGCACTTCGGTTTATGAATTCCAAACACCAAATTACCTCACAAAAAACAGCAGCACCGATCAGATCAGTTTTTCTTCTGGAGAAAACCAAGCACAATCAGACATCGGAGAGCAGCAGTTAGATTTTAGCAGCGCTGTAAAAGACATTTTAGGGGAGGACAGTCTGCCAACAAACCAGCAGCTGGTGAATCAGGTGGCATCAGATCTCAATAACGTTGCATCTGTCTTTTCCAGCGACATCAGGTTGTCTTCCGAGCTCTCAGGCAGCATTAACGATCTGAATACTTTAGACACAAATCTACTGTTTGATCCAGGTCGTCAGCAGGGACAAGACGATGATGCTACACTGGAGGAATTAAAAAACGACCCCTTGTTTCAACAAATCTGCAATGAATCCATTAACTCGATGACTGCATCAGGATTTGAGTGGATGGAGAGCAAGGATCATCCTGCTGTTGAAATGTTGGGTTAATCTTGTTTTATAATATGTATGTAGCACACTGTATCTAAGAGACAGACGTATTGTATTTGTCTTAATGGAAGTGCCTCCCGCAGCAGAAACACTTGCTATGTATTGTGGCATTTTTAAACAAGTTTGCTGTACCTGTTGCTCATTCTTCAGCAGGGAAAAGGCAGTCTTACCAGTTTTAAACCAACCGCTGAAGGTGATGGGCTGTCAAGGAGCCAGTGTTAAGATTTCAATTTCATAGTGTTTCCCATTCAACATTTCTTACTGTAGCAAATAAAGAAGTGGTTGATAGCCAGCCAGCAGTGGCAGCTGTGGTCGAGGCTTTGGGAAGGTTGGAAGTCAGTAGGCTTGCCAGGCTTTGCATTGCTTCTTACTTCTTAGTGGATGATCCTTACTGACCGTCGTTGTTCAGGTTTGAAATGCAGCGTGCCTGCAGATGGGTAGGTGCAGGGGGTGGGTACAAGTGAGCCAGGTCACTGACATGCAGGTGCCTGATCATTGTGTCTTGAGCACTGCTCAGTGGTGAACTGTGGGCAATCTCTGTAGCACTGGTGCCACTGGCGTCACTAGTAAGACACAGAGATAGGAAAAACTAACGGGAACGATCAAGGAAAAAGAAAGATGCACTAAATTTTTTATTTAAGAGAAATAAATCTATGTAGTTATCTTATCCATTAGTATTCATGACATACTTGATATTTTAGTTCTCACTTCAGTGTTTTTATATTAGGTAAAATTCATGAGAAAAGATTTTGAGCACTGAGATTTAATCTAGGCATAACACCCTATTTTAAAGTGATAGGTACTGTTTAATTATTTCTCAATGCTAGAGAAGGAACGTGATACTTTCCCTCCGTTTTTAAGAAAGAAGAGCTGCTGGAGCTCACTAAACTACTATTTTTAAAGATAAGTTTGTTAAGTTTGCTCTTTCCTAACCTAGTGGAGGCTGTAGGG
>NW_009938589.1:47430-48750 GCF_000696875.1 Nestor notabilis
TCTCTGTATTGCAGTAGGTTGAGCCTTTCTGGTTTTCTTTCTCTCTGTCTTTTTTTTTTAAAAACAAAAGATAATTCAAATATTAGAAAATGTGGTTGACCTAAAAATATTTCATATAGAGCCATAATACTGCCAGGCACTTTACAGACACACAGTAAGAAGCGATCTTTCTTTTAAAAGTACTCACTGGTTTAGAAGCCTGAATTCCATTTTCAGAAATGATTTGACAGGACTGGTGGATCTAGTTTTTGTTTGGTGGGTGGTTGTTTAGAAGCCCTTCACTGCCCCTCTGGAAAATGAGATTTAGACTTCTGATTGACTAGTTCACCTGAACCAAAAAGAAGACCTTTTGTTTTTTCAGCATGCCATGGATCTCTGTAATGGTCAAAAGAGACAGGTACTTAACTGGCCATGGCCCTGGCGCTGGAGAGAGGACTTTCAGAGGCAAGCTTTTACAAAAGAGGTGGTGCTCTGAGGGTGCTACGATGTCACCCCTTGAGCGTAGAATAAAGTTGATTTTCTCTCCTGTGAACTAACACGTATAAAACAGCAGAGCAGAAACATTTTCCTCTTTTGCATCACTACTTTGAATGAGTGGTCATGGATTTGTGAGGGGAAGGCACTAAGAGCCCCCCTGGATTTATTTAGGGGGGAGATGCTCAGATTTTTCAGGTGATTAGTGGTTTTTTAAGTGTCCTGGTAGTTTTCTGTTTCTTCAGTTTTTGCTGATGACTTGAGTACTGGTCACTTTTTTGGCGGTGCTGATTCAACTTGTGCAGCTGCATTGACACTTGAGGTGCTGGTTTACCACGGCTTCTCTTGCTCTTGCCTAAATTCATCACCAGTCTGTGGCCTCTTCTGCAGGGACAAACAGTTGTGCCAAGCTGTAGCACCTTACGGGGGCCTCATTTCACTGTGCTTGCATCTCAAGTTTTGCCGCTTGGTCAGGAACGAACTTGGAGAGTTCATTTCTCTCCCTGAAGCATGTGGATGTGCGATAGTGTGGTTTGCTTTGTTTAACACCAAGTGACCCTTTAAGTTTTGGTAAGGAAATGGGGCAGAGACTGAAAACTGCACGGTAGCCTTCTGCTTGGTATCTTGCCAGGCGTCTGCCAGTAAGGCTCCAACCATTTACCTTGTAGACTAAAGTTGCCGAAGGCAGGGCTTGAGTTCCGGACCTGCCCGTGGCTGTTTGCCAGCGATGTGCTGAACGTCCTCTTGCCTTTGCTTTGTTGGGGTGGTTTTTCCCTGACCCTGTGGGAAGGGCCAGCACTACTGTGAATAGGCAAACGTACCTTCCGATGGAGAGCGGCGCGGGAG
>NW_009938590.1:0-60495 GCF_000696875.1 Nestor notabilis
CAGCACCCTCACAATAAAGAACTTCATCCTTTTATCCAACCTGAACTATAATGATTTAAGCTTAAAACAGACACCCATTTAACTTCAGGCTTTTGATTAAGATACCCAAGTTAGGAGATTCTTTACACGAGATAAAGATACACAGACCTCAAAGACAATTCAGAATTCCATCTCACCCATCCTCTGGTGGCATCTATTACCTAAGTTGTCTCATGGAGAGTATACTCTCCTGAGACTTACAGGATTCCTAAATGCATGCTGCTGATGAAGTGATAGAAGTTGACTAATTTGGGGCCGTAAAACTAGGTTGCTTCTTGGGCTCATATACTGGACACATCTTTTTCATTTCTAATGAAGAAACACTGACTGCTGTATAAGTCACTTTTTATTCCCTAATATGATGATTAATTTCTGAATTGGGGCATTCTTTTCAATCCTAAATAATTCAAAGCTAATTTAATACATCATCTTGATCCCAGATATGCATATGCAGACATACAAGAGTGAACATGGTAATCTGACTCTCAGCTACAAAACTAGATTGAGGATTTTGCATTATATCCTCTTGTGCAGCATTCACACAGACATAGCAGCATACCACAGAGTATATTGAGACATTGAATCTGATACAAATAAAGTTGCAAGTGAATTTTTTGTGTTTGGGAGATTATCTCCCTCTAAGTAGCAAAAACAAAAATCTGTATTTTTCAATGGAAAAATTCACAGTAATGAAGTTGAAAAGGTTAGAGCAGCACTTAAGGTCATCTTAAAATCTGAAAACAACATGTTTAAGTGACGTGTATTTAAGAGCATGGAGGGATATGAAAATGGAAACCCACCAGTTAGATACTTCAAGCACTATAGTGACAGTTATGTGGAAATACAAATCTTTAAGTTAAATGAATTATCATTTGCAATTTATGTTTTCACTGCAAAAAGGCTTAATGAGACAGCTTAACTCAGAGAAAATAATTTCAAATAGCATTCAAGAAAAAAACCCTCCATAAAATGCAACCTTCACTTCTCACATAAAGCAGCAAATCAAGAACAGCCTTAATAAACAGGAAAATGCTTCTTTGCTTCAGTTATGCAGCAAGACCTGTTTTGCAGGGTCAATTTTATAACAAAAATTAAGTGCGCAGGTGTTATTGATTATCGCAAACACTATTTTCTTCTGGAAAATACCTGATCTATAAACACACACACCCTACCCAATCAAGTTAGTGTTACTATTAGCATTACAAGTATTAGAACTTCTGTTATTTCACTAGGAAAAACCCCATATCCTCACAAACAAGGAATAGTCAACAGATAGCCTTTTAAAAATCAACAATTACCATATTTTAGTGAAAAATTACTTATGATGAGAGAATTTCACTATTCCTTCCTAAAATGTACTGAAAGATTGACTGATTCCTGTTCCCCTCCCCTTTTTGTCTTAAAACAATTAAATTTAAAAAATGTTCTGTTTGCACCCAATGGTAATGGTCACTACACATATAAAAATTCTGGAATTCACCTTATTCCTAAGGTGTAGCACATTAGTTATCAGTAGTGACTATTCCAGTGCCAGATCTCACATTTCTTTGACACAGTCCTAAATGCATTGAGGTGTTTGGGTAATTACACAGGGAGTGAACTGTTCTTATGTGAGGCTTTTTGCTTGAAATACACAATCCTTCCTTACTGTAGGATTATCTCTGTTGGTATACAAGTATACTCTTAAGTAGAAGACCACATAGTATCTATCATCATCAATCTATTATCAGTCCTAAGCACCCCTGATTGATAATGTTAAGTACAGCAACCTAAGTGGTGATACTTCGTGCTCGTGGTTCTTGAGAAGCCAGTTGTCTTTTTTCCCCTGAAGTACCATCTCAAATCACTGATGCACTCCATGGCAAAAGTTGGGTTATTCAGGGAACTTTTAGACCTGGTCATTCCAGTACTGACCTATACCTCACCTTGAGACAGCTTTTTGAGAAAATAACTGTATATCATAAGCTCTGAACAGCACATTTTATAGATTTCTGGCAGGTGTCTGATTCAGTGTATTGAACAACTTAAGGTATCTGACCAGGTGTCCTTGAAAGGATAGCATTACTGACAGAAGAGCTCTAAAATGGGTTAGAGATCTGTGTGCTGACAGCATGATGGGCAACTTCTACAGTCTTGTCTCCTGTGTTATATTTACACAACAAAAAGAAAGGTTCATTATCAGCCAATTAAGACACAAAGTAAGCCCTTGCTATAAATATTAAGCAGCCTACAACTCCATCTCAGTAATAACTAGTCTTCAAATGAATATTATGAATCACTATGATTACATTACTACACTGATAAATAAAAAGGTTTCTGTCAACAAACTTAAAACACTGGATCTCTGATCACCCATACGGCTTAATTCTTAGATTACTCCCTAATTCAGTTTTGACAGCTCTCTTTCCAATACAAATCTGCTCCAAAGAAGGATAGCCCTAACCAGTATGAGAATGATAGGCCATGCCATTCAGCTTTAGCAACAAATCCCCAGTCCTCTTCCATTTAGCAGCAAAAATACTGCAAAAGAGAGTAGAGGAAACTTGTTAAAAGGAGTGGATCCTTACTCAGAAACTGCCAATTTTTTGAGCCACATCACTGTCTATTCTGGGTAACATGATACTGAAAACATGACACCAAACCAGCCCCAAGCTACAGCTCTACATATCATTTTATTCCACATGCCTGAAACTGGGCTGTTCGGGAATAATGATGAACTACACTGATACATTCTTGTTTCTGCCTGTCTGGTAAAGTTAAGATAAGCAGTGAGGATATTGATTGGCTTCATGGAGTGATGGCAGCTGATACTGGCTCTTGTTCAGTTTTGGTGACTCAATTTCAGAAATAACCTGCTCAATACATTCTCACTAAGGAATAGCACTTCAGCATCCCACTGCATTGTTGCTACAAGACTTGGTGAAAAATAGTATTAAGAATGATGTTTAGTCAAATTACTCAAAAACTCTTAGAAAATTCCAGTTGAGATTCAATTTATAACCATTGGTGTACTTCATTTAACTGTAAAAATGACATCGTTATTCTTGACAGTCAAAACTAGAAATAAAAAAAAAAAATGGAAGAGCATCATGATAATGAGTAACAGAAATAAATAAAGTCATTGTGCATTGTTCTCAAAATGTCAGCTCAATTCTCAATGGCATCAAGTCCTTTCCAAGCACAGCTACAGGTTGGGTGGAGAAAAGATTCAGAGCAGCCCTGCAGGGACGGACTTGGGGGTGTTGATTGATGAGAAACTTAATAAGCCAGCAGTGTGCACTCACAGCCGAGAAAGCCAACCATATGTATCCTGGGCTGCATCAAAAGCAGCATGACAAGCAGGTCAAAGGAGGTGATCCTGCCCCTCTACTCTTGTGAGACCTCACTTGGAGTATTGTGTCCAGTTCTGGTGTCCTCAACATAAAAAGGACATGGAGCTGCTGGAGTAACTCCAGAGGAGGCCAGAAGGATGATAAGGGGGCTCGAGCACCTCCCTTATGAAGACAGGCTGAGAAAGTTGGGGCTGTTCAGCCTGGAGAAGAGAAGGCTGCGTGGAGACCTCATAGCAGCCTTCCAGTATCTGAAGGGGGCCTACAAGGATGCTGGGGAGGGACTCTTCATTAGGGACTGTAGTGATAGGACAAGGGGTAATGGGTTCAAATTTAAACAGGGGAAGTTTAGGTTAGATATAAGGAAGAAGTTCTTCACAGTGAGGGTGGTGAGGCACTGGAATAGGTTGCCCAAGGAAGTTGTGAATGCTCCAACCCTGGCAGTGTTCAAGGCCAGGCTGGACAGAGCCTTGGGCGACATGGGTTAGTGCAAGGTGTCCCTGCCCATGGCAGGGGGGTTGGAGCTAGATGATCTTAAGGTCCTTTCCAGCCCTAACTATTCTATGATTCTATAGCCCCTTCTTTTTGTTCCATTTTACCAAAATATTTGTAGTCTATCATATTCAATCTCAAAAAGAAACTTCTCAGTTTTAAATATATTTTTATATCATGCTTAATGCATTTTAATGGCATTTTTTCTTTAAAAAACAGCTTATCTACACATATTTCACAAAATATCATTTAACTAGGTATACTTCTCACTGAATGCCTAAGTTCAAACAAAATTAATACAAAAAGCTACCTAATTTATGTAAAATTGATTATTAATTCAAACAATCATAACTGGAAAGAGCATTTTAAATCACCCTTAAGATAAAAATTAATGTACATTAAGGTAAGCAAAGATTATGATAATTTAAACCTCTACTGTATTTTCAAATTGTTCCTGTTCTTCAATGGTTGGTTAAATATACCAATTAATGGGCCAGATTTTGAGATCATGATTCAGGAAGCAATGAAGACTTCAAGCTTTGGCCAAATGATTTAATAACCCAACAATCCTGTTAGTAAAAATCTATGCGTGCATTTAGAGTTATAAATTATCAGTGGAGTGGTGAAGTAATTTCTGTAGGTACTGTCTTGGCTGACACCACCATAAAGCAAATCAAATAGCAGCAGCCCAAACGTATGTGCTGGTATAGCCAAAGCTTTCTAATTAGGAAACGTTTATTTCAGTTGAGGGCGAGACATGAAATTCAGTCAGAGCCTGAGTCTCAGTTAATAGGCCATACACTTTCTTTGTTCAAAGTGCACTTGTGCACAAGCATCAGTGGGCCACAGTGATTCAAACTCTGGACTAATTTTACACGTGACAGGCATCCTGTTACCTACAACAGCAAAAAACCCACACCTTCTCAGTCAGAGATCCATAGCATTTTCTATTAATCAGGAACACCTTCAGGGAGGTGGGGGAGGGAATGGAGAACCCAAAGCACTCTGTTTTGTTTTGCATAATAATAAACATTTTAAGATTCTCTTGGAAGGGTAAAAAGCCATATCTTGGCAATTGAAACATTTTGTTTTACCTATAAACAATTCTGTCTCAGAAACCAAATTCTGATGTTTGAGGCATAGTGGCAAAAAGCCTAAAACCTCTGTTTTATGACCTTGGAGCAGTCTGACCCTAAAGGGAACTGACCAAGCCAGCTGCAGGTACAAGAGACAAATGCTGCACAGGGAATAAGTGCCTCAGTTTACAAAAGAGGACAGCATAATCACCTATTAGTCTGACTTTGTTAACATACAGAATTTAGAAAATATTTTAAAGGAATCTGCAATGGAAGACAAGAAAGTAAACAGAAAATGAGATAAAAGCCAATGCAGATTTAGGAAATGGAGATCTGCCAGATAAACTTGATACCTTTTTTGAAGGTTAATTGACTTGCTTGATAAAAAGCATAAAGTAGATATAATTTCCATAGATTTCAGGACAGCATTTTATAAGGCATCACCTGGGAAGTATTTTGAACTACAGAATGTAGTAATTCATACAGATTTTACAATGGTATATATACAAGGACTGGAGAAAGGTTAGAGCTCCTCGGCCTGTAGTCCAAGCTGAGCAGCAGCAAGCCAGCAATGCATTAGGAGCGTCACTGGTGCTGTGTTCTGAAAATGCCACTATTAAGCTCATTTTACTGCAAATTGTGCTGGATTTTATCAATGGTGCTATTCAGATGGATAAATATATCTAAATATGCACGGAATGCATATAAATTCAGCCACACTATTTCAACAGGAAAATGAAAGAAAAGAGAACAAGTTTCAAGCCACTTCACTGTTTGTGGTTTGGGTTGGGTTTTTTTTCTGGCAGGTAAAGACCTAATCTAAACTTAAGGACCCCACCCTAAGTCCAGTACTCCTTAAGTCAAAGCTATATTACTCATGCCAGCACTGGCAGTCCTTACTGTTCCTCAAAAGCAAGCCTTAAAACACAGCATTTCTTCATGGACTGCAAAAGAAGAAGAGGACATGCATTTGACAGAAAAGGACATAGATTACATTTAAAAATGTTGAGCAGCCTTGGGTACAGGGATGGGAAAAAAAAATCTCAGTGGTCCCTGATCAACTTTCAAGATTGCATCAGCCTTGAAAGTTAGTATAGAACATGCTGAAATCTACTCTAGAGTAACAGAAAGTAGCTAGTATTACTGCCTGAAATACTAACACTTGAATGTGTTATACTACTAGCCTCTAACTGGTCTGAAATAGAAGTGTTACTTTTTTATAGAAAAGAGCATGCATGCAAGTAAATTTGAAAGCTGTAAAACTTTATTAGCTCCATAAAAATAAAAATCAAGCCAAGAGCCAAGGCTTGCATTCTGAATGCAGTAACCATGATTTTTGGTACCAAGTCTATTGTAACAGGACACAATCTGGTGCTGCTGTAGAATACAAAAAAAAAAAACCAAAAACCAACCAAAATAAACCGAAAACCAACACAACAACAACAAAAAAAGATGTAATTAATACCAAAAATCTTGTAACCTAATCAAGGTAAGAAGATTAAAGACCCAGAAAAAAATGCAAAAATGGGGAAAATGTAATTGAGAAAGGATTGCTACAAAGATAATGATTACTGATAGTCTTCTACACCAAGAGGCAGTGGGTGTAGATGAGGGACTTACTGTCAGCTCTCCAGCACTCAATTTACTACAGTCTCCAATCAAACTGAATATACAACAGTCCAGAAATGACACAGAAAAAATGGAGCCCCTTCCTCCTTCCATCACACACAACCACAATAAAGCCTGCATAGGAAAGAGATAAAGACAAGTGTAGACACAAGCAAGCTGCCAGATTTGGAAATGGCTCTCCTTGAGGCTGTTCCAAAAGTTTTGGCAGTCCAGGGAGAGCCCAACCAATTCCTCTTTCATTTCTGAATGAAGAATATGAATGTGATGACCACTACCATGGGCAAACACTAGGACTTGAAGATAATTTTAAATCAGATCTCCGCATTTTGTGTTGTACAGCCATGCTAGAGGAAAGAGCACCAGCACTCACATATGAGCTAAGAACCTGTACTTAGAAGATACAAAAGTAAAGAGGGATACAGGAAATTGAAAAGTGTAAGTATCTTGAGCAACTGAAATCAAGTAATTGGTCTTCCTGATTTTTTGTCTCATAGTTACAATGACACAATGTGTCAAACAGACAAGTTTTTTTTGCCTGTTATTTCTGTTAACCCAGAATCATGATCTTCATCCCTACATTTACACACCCTTATAAATACATGTATTTTAGGTATTCTTACATATGCACAATGCTTAGTAGAATAAGAAAAAATACTTTGTCATTTAAATATTAGTGTTTAATATATATGTCTACTAACTTCTGTAAAGAGCTTTGATAAGCATTCACCTTATATACAATGATGTAATAGCATTTGAATTGGGACTTTCTAAAAAAGTTTTATGTCTAAAGTGGGAATTCATATGCAACACTGAACTTCACCAGCATAAGCTCTACATGACAGTGTTAAAAATCTCATCATACTACTAAGACACAATGTCACACTGATTGAAAAGAGAAACAGACTGCTTAAAGCTTCCCAATAACTTTTTCTGAATTGAGCCCCGTGATGAATAAATGAAAAATTTCCTGTTTCAGCTCAGACAATATATTTTCAGAGAGCAGCCCTGACTCTCACCTTAGCAGAGCACTGTTTTCAGTTCTGATTCTAGGGAGCTTCTGAAAACATACTTTACATAAGAAAGTACTCTTAACTGTATATACTAGTAGACTAAATATGCTATTGACCTGAAAAACCAAGGTGAGGTTGGTAACATCAACTGCGTATCAATTCTAATGGGGCTGCTGCTTTAGAATTTGACCTAGTTTGTACCACTGCACCACTGACACACTTCATGCCTCTGCATCCATCAAGTCAACTTTCATTTATACGGAGAGGCTACCACTATTTTATGACTTAACTTGATGTGAAACCAAAGGCAAAGAAGTGAGTATTTTATTAATCAACTTTAAAAGATAAATATTTCAATGGATTGAGAATAACTAGTTTAAGACACTGAAACAAGGTCAGGCAGCAAGTATGAGCTCTGTAACTAGCAAGAGTGCAAGTATATATTTGGCATTTTATAGAACCTTCAGGCTTAGTTTGATTAGTTACTAAAATTATGACTAGCCTACAGGGAGAATCACAATAATTGGCATAGGTCATAGATAATCAAGTGTGTCTCCCAGTGGGATGAAACCTGTTAAAATCAGATATTTAAATCTCTTTACATTTTCATATTCAACTTGTGCAAAATTATTTGTCCCAAATCTCCAAGGAAGACTGCAGACATTTTTCACTGTTCTTTATTTGGTGCTAATTAACGTTTTCAAGAGGTTTGAGACAGAGAAAGCTCAGTATACCCCAAAGAAATGATTCTTTCTAGATGCCAGATCTTTGCTTTATCTTCTTGAAAGAATCTACTTTAAAGTTCTGAATGTTTAGATTACTTCAACTGACATCTCAAACATTAGTATCTAAAAAAGAATATGAAGTACAGCCCATTATTTCTGTTGTGAAGATCTGAACTTAAAAGAAATCGATTATAATTACTTATTGAAAAGTCTAGCTTTGATATTGAGATCGCTATTGCACCTTTTCCCTCTAAAGAATCATTATGAGAAAGGAATCAGATGAAATCTAGAATTATTTTGTCTAGCAAAGTTAAAAAACCAACCAGAAAACAGTAGACACATTAAAAATAACTGGCCATGAAATTTACTAATGTAAAGTTAAAATGTAAGTGCCTGATTAAAATCCTATCAAAGCCAAATGGATGTTTAGATGACTGAAATCTACCTAGACTTGTGAAAAGTATTTCACACTGTCCCTCACAACATCCTTGTCTCTGGAGACAAGCACATTTGATGGATGGACCAATTGGTGGATAAGGAGTTGGCTGGATGATTGCACTCCAGAAGTTGTGCTCAATAACTTGATATCCAGTCAGAGACCAGTGACAATTGGTGTTCCTCAGGGGTCAGTAATGGGACTGGCACTGTTTAATATCTTAGTTGGCAACATGGACAGTGGGATTGAGTGCACCCTCAGCAAGTTTGCCAACACCACCAAGCTGTATGGTGTGGCTGACCTGCTGGAGGGAAGGGATGCTATCCACAGGCACCCTGACATACTTGAAAGGTGGGCCAATTTCAACCTCATGAAGTTCAACAAAGCCAAGTGCAAGGTCCCATACCTGGATAAGGGAAATCCCAAGAACAAATAAATACTGGGCAAAGAATAGTTTGAGAGCAGCTCTGCAAAGAAGGACTTGGATTGGATGAAAAAAAGCTCAATGTGACCTGACAGTGTATGCTTGCAGCCCAGAAAGCCAACTGTATGCTGAGCTACCTCAAAAGAAGTGTGATGAGCAGGTTGAAGGAGGTGATTCTCCCCCTCTACTCTGCTCTCATTTGGCCCCACCTACAGTACTGCGTCCAGCTGTGGGGCCCCCAACATACGAAGGACATGGAACTGTTGGAGTGAGTTTAGAGAAGGACCATGAAGAAAATCAGAGGCCTAGAGAACCTCTCTCATGAAGACAGACTGAGAGAGTTGGGCTTGTTCAGCCTGAAGAGAAAGCTCTGGGGAGACCTTAGAGCAGCCTTCCAGTACCTAAAAGGGTGCCTGCAGGAAAGCTGGAGAGGGACTTTTTGCAAGGGCAGATAGACAGGATAAGGGGTAATGGCTTTCATCTGAAAGAGGGTAGATTTATATTAGGTATTAGGAAGTTCTTCACTGTGAGGGTGGTGAGGTGCTGGAACTGGTTGACCAGAGAAGCTGTGGCAACATTCCTTTAAGTGTTCCAAGGCTAGGTTGGATGGGGCTTTGAGCAACCTGGTCTAGTGGAAGGTGTCCCTGCCCATGGCAGGGGGGTTAGAACCAGGTGATCTTTAAGGTCCCTTCCCAAACCATTCTATATTCTATGATTTTATCACTGACTTCAAAAGCTGTGGGGTTGAATTCTGAGAATTGTGTATACTTCAGGGCTTTAGGTAAAGGTTGGATTTTTTGTGTAGATTTTATTTTTATTCTCAAGTAAAATTAAGACTAATCAGATCTTTAGCTATACCTCAAACAAAAAAACAAAAACAAAAAAAAGGAAAAACAGCACCTAGTAAGACAAAGTTTTACAAATTTTTTGTTATTTAACAAAGTAGATTCTTAAGATATAATTTATAGTAGAGATTTACTACTCAGATTATTGCATTTGTCATGGTCTTATTTAGAAATAAAAAGTGAAACCTCTTTTTCACTAGCCACAATCCAATAAGAGAACAGAAAGGAATTTTGAATAGTAGCTGCCTCTGGGGCATACATTTAGCCCTTGACAGTTGGCCTAAAGCTCAAGTTTAAGCTTTAAAGCTTTAGTTCTCTGGCACTATCTTAATGACAGATGACTGCGTGCTTGCCATTCTTGTCATTGGTAATGTCACTCCAATCAGCTGTGACAAAAACTCCTTAGAATAATTATACAGTATTTTTTGCAACCCTTTCATGATTCACATACCCCTTCAGTTTCTGGGAATGCTTTCCTTTGATAATCTTTCCTCAAAGTATAAAACCAATTTCTTTCCTGTATTTCAGGGTATTTATCTGTAAATGGAAGTGTATGAATGGAGAGCAGGAAGAAGGCAGAAACCATGGTTACTTGCCAGTTAAGTCAATATACTAAAACAGTTTTTCCTCACCTTTACAACATCCCTGCACACACAATTCAATCACACTATTATTCTTAATAGTTTCACTATTATTCATCTTTTAAAATGCATTCCACATTTTCATATTCATGAAAATTCTGTGAGAAAGGTGTTAGATCTTTAAAGATTTCACTTAGTCAAGGCTGAACATGAATTCAGTGCCTGTACAGAAAAGGACACATGAGAATGCATTCAGCATTCTTTATTATACTATTACTAGTGATGTAATTTTTCTTATCTGCCTCTAGTAGCATTTTATATAATTTAGCTTTTCTGTTCTTGCCCAGACTGTTCCTTTATGTATCAATGTAAGCTTCCTTATAGACTGTACAAGTGGATTCATATCTACCAACAGTGTCTCCTAATCAGGTCAAAGCAGCAAAATGACCACTCCAAAGGCACTTGGCACTAACAGAGATTATGCAGATCCTGATTTATCTAAATGAAGTGCTCACTAATCACCATGACACTCATCACAAAAAATGTGTTGTCATGACCATCTACATTGCTTAAGGAAACTAATGCTGATGTAAACGAAGTCTGGACCAACAGCATACTACTGCTACAACGCTGCAAAACCATCAGTCTACAGAACAATCTATCATTGGCAGTTATGGCTCAAGGAGGAAACGGCAGGGATTAGAGCATGCAGTCAGACACTTCTGTGGTGGAACATGGCAGCTAAGGACCACAGGTTTAAGAACAGCAGACTTGAGAAGTCTTATGGAAAAGGTACACATTAAAAAAAAAAGAAAATGAAACCAAAACCAAACAACTTCTGTATATTTACTTTTCTTTTTTTAAGCCTCATCTTCCTTTTTAGAAGCCCACTCTCCCTGTTAGTGTGGGGGGAGGGAGCTGGTTCTCCACCCATCTTCCATGTGAATTCCTACTCAAGACTTTCAACATGTCATCTATTGTGGTAATATGGAAAAGAAAGGAAAATCGTGATCTTCATTTATAGATCTCTGTTGAGAGCTTGCAAGTCTTGACGTGGAGGAGAAAACCAGACTAATCTGCTTAACTTTCTGTACCAAAATTCATATCAGATATACAATGCTGTGGGCTGAGGGAACAAGAGTGGTAAGAAATTGCAAAATGAGATCAGGAAAGAAGAAACAAAAGCCTGCTAAAGATGTAATCTCTACTCAGGCATACTCTTAATTTTTATGCAGGTTTTAAAAATGCCCTAATACTTTAGTGAAAATAGTTTTTCAGTATTTAGTTTACTGGATTGTAACTTTGTTGCAGAACCATTAGTTAATGATTGTGGTGTTAAAAGCCTTTCACATTAAGGTAGCATTATAATTAGTTTAGCAGAGCAAAATGTTTACTGTTAGGAGAACACGTCCAATAATACTACTCAAGCAGGAATATCTAACATTATCTGTCATTGCCCTGAGTATTGAGCAATGTAATGCTTAAACAGACCCAAACCTTGTTACAATTAAAATTTAGAAGATTCCAGGAAACCAGATTTCTGTATAACATCTTACCATGATTTTTTCAAGTGTTCCCTAAAAGAAAATCATAGACAAGACAGTATCTGACATTATCATCAGCATCTAGTAATGATTTTTTTTTTCCCAGTTAGGAAGTAACAACAGTTCATTCCAAGGACTCTACCTCAATTTCTACAAAATGCATTAAAAACAAACAATCTTACTCATTGACAGACTGATAACATTGTCATGTACTTAAACAACCTACAAAAGTGAAAGTTCTGCAATACCAGAGATCTCCTTATAGCACTAAACTTGGCATGAGTGGAACTTAGCAGAATATATTCCTTACTGCTGTTAAAATCTGCTTCTAGTGAGAAGCCAAACGTGCCCAAAACTGAGCAGGCTATCCCATGATGTAGGTAGAAAATTCTTTCTTTTCTGAAAGCTCTGAACCTGCTTCTCACAGCAAGATGTGGTTATATGGATACCTGGAGCATGAAATAATTTTATTCTGTTTCTTTGCGGAGTGGATCCACTTTTTCAGATTGATCTTGTCCCTCTTTCTAACAGACTCAAAGGGGGTGCCATGTTCATATAAACCTAATTCCTGTTGTTGACATCAGCTGTGCAACTATTTGTTGATCTGCAGAATCCATCCACTCCTCTGCAAACTCCTCATGGCAGGATTGAGGAGAAAAACAGATGGGCCCTTATTCTGTTGTCCACCATTCCTAGAGCCATGCAGTCACAGTTTATGTGCTCCAGGTCCTCACCGGCAGTATCGATGGTGCCCACATGGAAGAATGGTAGGGGACAATAGTGCACAGGCCAAGAAAGTCTCCACAGTCTCTCCACAACATTCCAAAACTAAGCCACTGGGGCAAGTTGCAAACCACCCAAGATAGCTAGTCAGGGCAACCGATGGACTCTATTGCATACAGCAGAAAATCTCTTGGAATAACAACTCACCTCTTCCTCATAGATGCCCTGCATGGCTCAGGGTAAGCCAGCATAGACACTATGCAGCATAGACACCTAGAACTGATGTCCTAGGTTCCCCACATGCTGTTTTGGCACTGGACCTAGTTTGTAGTTACCAGTCTGCTGGCAGAGGAACAGACTTCCTCCTAGTGTAAGAAGACACCAGCTTGCAGCCTTCATTGTCAATAAAACACAAAAGGAAAATATTTCACAATGAGAGTAATCAGCCATTGGAATAATCTCCCTAGGGAAGTGGTGGACTCCCCGACATTGGGCACTTTTAAGATTCAGCTGGATAGGATGCTGGGACATCTAGTCTAGGTCATGCTTTGCCAAGAAAAGTTGGACCAGATGATCCTTGAGGTCACTTCAAACCTGTGATTCTGTGATCATATCATTTCCTAGCCTTATAATCACAGAAGAAGACCACCTCCCCCTGCTCCAGGTTCAGAGGCAGGCCCCAGGTACCCATCCACCTCACCTGTGCCCCAGCATAAGAAGCTGCATCCTGGACAGGACAGACCAGTAATTCACAGAGCTTGGAGCATGCATGGCTCTGTAATCCCCACCATTGTTGAACATGTGTACAGTGTCCCTGGCCAACATTTTGGCCTTGTTCTGCATGCACAGCAAATTGCCATTCTGTTGGCTGCCTTCATTAGCTGTGCTGCCAAACACAGCCCAAAATACGTCATCTGCCATTCTCTAAACTATTCCAGCTGCACCTGCTGTAAAAAGAAGTATTGAAAAAGAAAGAACTAAGCCCGGGGCAGAGGGAAATATCTTTCTGTCTTGTGGTTAATAGCAGGATTTGACATAGCAGTAATATTTTCTCCTGGGGGGGGGGGGGGGTGGAAATACCAATGTTATAAAGTTAGAGCAAAAACTTTTTCCAGTTCCCCTAAGTCAATAAACCCCTGACGGAGAGAAGCCCAGAACAGACAGATTTAACAGCTTTCAGTCACCACATATATCTTCCCAAATGTTCAGTTATAAAGAGACATAGTACTGATATGATGTCAGGTCTTCACACTACAAAATTAATTACTCTTTCAACAACTGTGTTATAATCTAATGATGAAAATACCACAAAATTGTTTTCTCTGAAAACAACTGGAACACTAATATTTCAAAATTGACTTAGTAGGAATGATGGAATTGGTTGTGCCAGAGCAGTGCCAAAAATAATAAATTCAGCATACCTAGTACAGCGGAACTCCCATGGATTTTCATTACTTACATGAAGAAAAAAAGGATTGTGCAAGTAAAATACAACCAATTAATGCACTGAGTGTGAAATGTTAAATGAGATCACAGAAAAAAATAATCTTTAAATAGATATATACTGATCCCTTTGAAGCAACTAGTCAGAAAATCCCAGGAGTTCTTAATTTAGACAAACTTCATGCAATATATATCTCATGATGTAACCACTCTGAAACCATGCTCTTACATGGCATTCAAATGAAGTTAAAAGAAAGGGGGAAGGGGGAACCTACTAAAAAAAAATCTTTTCAAAAAGAGAAAGCGCATGACTGTCAAAACTCAACAAAAGAAAATAACAAATAGCCAAAAGACTAAAATATTGCAAACTGAAACACAACAGAGTAAGCAAACTACTTTTACAACCATAACTTTTAAAGCTTTTTTCTTACTTCATTAGCCCCCAAAAGCTGAAAGAGATAAACAGCAGAGCTGTAGAGGAACAGCAGGAGTAAGAGATGTGAATGCTCCATCCCTGGCGGTGTTCAAGGCCAGGCTGGATGAAGTCTTGGCTGACATCTTAAGGTCCCTTCCAACCCTAACTATTCTATGATTCTGTGTTTCAAAACATGGAGGTCACATTCACAGCTTTGTAAAGGAACCTATGCTATTTGAGACACGCAAGTGCTTTGGAAAGGGGATGAAGAGAGAGGTGTTAATATCCAATGACGATACAAAATTATTCAGGGTATAGGTATATTTTAAGTATTCACCTAAAATAGACTACAAAGAATTGCAAGAGGATTTCACAATATTGAGAGACTGGCTGATCAAATACCAAATTAAATTTAATCTTGACAAATATATAACATTTTAAATGGATAAAAAAGTAGCGATCCTACACCCATACATTATTTGGCTCAGGATGGGTATCTTGTGGATAATTCACTGAAAACATCAGCACATCATTCAGAAGCCAGCCAGATAACAAGAAGAATGCTAGGAATTCTTAGCAAAGAAACAGAGAAAAGGACAGAAATAACATCATTATTCTAATACATAATTTCACATTTTTCCTGCATCCTGAACAGCACATGTGGTTCTGATTGTTCCATCCCACGAAGAACATGATAAAAGGGAAGAACAACAAGAATCAGAGATATATCATCTCCTCAATACGAGATGACTTTAAATAGAGATGGACTTCTCCGCTGAGGAAAAATGCCAAGTGAGGAAGGATGAATAGGGAATGATTAGTCACTACTTCTCATAAAACAAGAACTAATGGACACCAAATGAATTTTTTAGGCAGCAGATTTGGGGGGGGGGGGGGGGGGGGGGAAAAATCAAGAACATACAAACTACCTGGTTAGAGAGGGGAAAAAAAACCAAACACAAAAAAACCCCAAACAAACAAACAAACAAAAAAAAAGCCACACACACAAAAAACCCCATAAAAAATGGAAAAAAAAAAAACCCAAAAACAAAAACAACTTTTTCACACACATGTAAATAAATTATTGGATTGCTTGCTGCAGCCAACAATGAAGATGGATTTAAAAATTGATTACACAAATTCAAAGCTGATTAACATAATAGGTTGAATGCAACTTCCTCCAGTTTAGGAAGCCCGCACTAAAGCTTGCCAAAAGTTGTATGATACTACGTGTTTTGACTCCTATTTTTTTCTAATATTCCTTTCTAACCTTTAAACTTGCCATAATACAGTTTCAAGTATGGTGTCTCAACAGCTGAATCACCACAACTGGAAGAGCAGTCACCTTCAGTCCGGGGACAAAACAGCACAAAGGGCTCAGCCCGCAAGTTTTAAGACCTGCCATAGCTGTGTAACCCTTATTGATGGATTTAAACCAAATCAAGTGCAGCCTGCCTCCAAAAGAGAAGGACCTATCCTTGTCTCCATCATCTTGAATGATCAGTGTCCCCGGTCTGGATTGCTATGCAGACACAGGATCAAGCAAACAGGTTTGACCTGACCATGTGGCAGCTTGAACAACTTCTGCTTGTGGCACTGGACTGGCACACGCTGTTTACCAAAAGGCTTCCTCCTGCTCGGAAATATCAGGGTGTGTATTGTGGGGATTACTATATAATAATGCTAACTTTTAACTTGTGGATGTGTTTTTCTTTAAAATTCCAAGGCTGCTCATGGCCTTGGATTTTTAAGAACGGATTCATAGCAATAATAAAGATAGTATTTTTAGAATAACGACCAATTATAAACATGCTTTCTCCACATCATCACAATGCTTCTGCATTTCAGTATTTTCTCGTCCATAGGTGCAAAAACCCCACATAGCCTCATTTATTTATTAGCTACACATTATATGCTACTGTTGAACATTTACTGTTAAACTATATTTCATAATAAAACACAACTCCACTTTCTCCAAAATTTTCTTCAACTCCACAAAAAGATTATTCCCCCTCTCCCCGGGGGCATTTCAAAGCATTTAAACTGTGATTAGCCTCCAAAATAAATTCTAAGTATCAGATACATGCTGAAGGAAACCAAAAGTACTTTACAATGCAAAGATCATCCTTTCAAACCACACACAGAAGTTCCCTTTTCATTGTTTTATAGAATGAGTTCTAGTACATATTTCTGAGCCACACACATATTCAGTAAAATTAAATGACTGTATATAAAGCAGTGAAGCTTTGCATCTAGGAAGGAGTGATTACTGTTTTATGTAGTACCTGCTAAAAGCTGCTATCCTGAATAAGAGTGATGTTTTAACCTTCTGAGAGGCATAAATTATAAACTTCAAGACAGAATCAGGCATTCGCTCCAGATATTCTTTCAAAATCCTAATATTAACGTTATCAATGACCATACATGGCAGCTTTCAATGATTTTAAATGAAAAATAGTAAATTCTATATAAAGCATACCAAATAGTCAATAAAATTTGTAATTAAAATACGAAGGTTATATACAGCTCTCAAATTAGAACACTGTTATCTGCTTTGGCAAACTTTCAAACTGGCTTAATTTCTAGGGGTTTCTCCCCAGTATTCTTCTTTTTTCAATTCAGCAAGCACTACTGCCATCTCCTGATGTTCAGCTGTATATATCAAAATATATCTTTACATCCTGCATAAGTGTTGCTAAAGCTCTCTAGAACAACGTTCAGCCATTTGCTGTTACCCTTTTGAAATCTATTTTTCTAGTGTGTTGACTTTATTTCTGTAATTCTACAAGGTTCTCTTTCTTCATGATCTATATCCTTGCAATCCCCTATTTCTCATATCATTGACAAGACAGTCATGCAAGAAAAGCTCGTGCAGTCATGCAAGAAAAGCTCGTGTAGGACAGGTTTATCAGGCTCTGCATCTCCTACTCATCTGAACTCTCAGCTTGTTGGCCAATCCATAAGAATCTCACATTTTAACCAGAAAGGCCAGCCAAGGCCCAAAAAAAAAAACAAACCCAAAAAACCTCTCTTCATAAAAGTATGCTAGGCCCTTTCAACATAACATTCATTTTAACATATTGATATGTGTCAAGAAGCACCTAATTAAAAATTTTCCAAGCAATTCTCATAATGGAGGCACAGGTCTGAGTAGAAAAAAGTAAAAATGAATACTGGGCTATGAAAGTATCTCCCTTTTGGCAACCAGTAAACGACAGACTTATCCCCAGACTCCTAAAGCACTTTGGAAAGAGAGAAGTAAAAAGAAAAATCTAATGAAGGGAAAGACCATCAATAGTAAGAAGCATTGACCCCAGTGGAAGACAAGTATGTTTACCTTCCACTCTTGGCTCACACTGGTTTCACCATCATATTCCAAAGATTTAGTAGCATAACTGGTCCTGTAATCTTCAGCACAATTCTTCATCTGGTTTAAGTCTATAATTGTTTACCAGATCAGACTATATACCAGAGTCGTCTTCAGGGTCACTTCTCTAAGGAGCCCTACTAGGAAACCACAACATAGACTTCAAAAATTCCTGAACCAAACTTGGTTTTAACAAACAAATCGTAAGATCTGGTTTGCTTATAACAATTTTACCTCAGCATAAGTTTGGTAAAACCTACAGAGTGACCGCTAATATACAAACACAAATTAGAATTGAAAAACTATTATAAGATTTACCTCATCATATTGACAGCAGGGCACAATTGCTGTTTACTTTCCAAGGTTTATTACTTTCATCATTGCCAAATTTTTTTATTTCTTCCCCAAAATTAATTATCTTTAGACAAAATATACACTTCAACATAGCCATGCAGAAAGCAAACAACAGTTTCAGATCTGGAACCACTACTTTACCATTTTATCCTGTTGTGGGTATCACCTTCCAGAAAGACCTATTTATCTCTATCAACTCTGAAGCAAGGACTTTGTGGATTTAACTAAAAGTGACACCCAGAATATTAATCAAGCACTGGTTTGGTACAACAACAAGGCTTTTAAACAGACTCCCTCTTTGGAGTAAGATTTCACTCACATCATGGAAACACTTCACCTGCCTGGGTAGACCACATTATGCAGTCATACATATGCAGTATATAGAATCATAGAATAGTTACGGCTGGAAAGGACCTTAAGATCATCTAGTTCCAACCCCCCTGCCATGAGCAGGGACACCACACACTAAACTATGTCTCCCAAGGCTCTGTCCAGCCTGGCCTTGAATACCTCCAGGGTTGGAGCATTCACAACTTCCTTGGGCAACCTATTCCAGTGCCTCACCACCCTCACTGTGAAGAACTTCTTCCCTAGATCTAACCTAAAGTTTCCCTGTTTAACGCCATTACCCCTTGTCCTACCACTAGAGTCCCTAACCAGCATCTTTGTAGGCCCCCTTCAGATACTGGAAGGCTGCTATAAGGTCTCCACGCAGCCTTCTCTTCTCCAGGCTGAACAGCCCCAACTTTCTCAGCCTGTCTTCATATGGGAGGTGCTCCAGTCCTCTTATCATCCTCATGGCCCCCCTCTGGACTTGCTCCAACAGCTCCATGTCCTTTTTATGTTGAGGACACCAGAACTGGACACAATACTCCAAGTGAGGTCTCACAAGAGTAGAGTAGAGGGGCAGGATCACCTCCTTTGACCTGCTGGTCATGCCTCTTTTGATGCAGCCCAGGATACGGTTGGCTTTCTGGGCTGCAAGCGCACACTGCCTGCTCATGTCGAGTTTCTCATCAATCACCACCCCCAAGTCCTTCTCCACAGGGCTGCTTTGAATCTCTTCTCTGCCCAGCCTGTAGCTGTGCCTGGGGTTGTGCCGACCCAGGTGTAGGACCTTGCACTTATCTTGGTTAAACTTGATGAGATTGGCATCAGCCCACGTCACAAGCGTGTCCAGGTCCCTCTGGATGGCATCCCTTCCCTCCAATATAACAATACATATTTTACAATCTGGAATAAATTGTGTAATGCCACTTCTGAGCCTAGCCAGACTTTTCTTTATACTTTTTACCTTCATCACATGTATTCCTGAAGATATACTTTTAATAAATTAAAAACAACAACATTAATCACAAGATATTTGTAACTTAGTGGCAAAAAAGCCTATTTAGAAATAAGATGTATCAGAATCTACAAGCTGGACAAGTGTGACACTGAAGTTACATTTTTACTCAGTATCTCTAGCCTGATTTTTTGGCACAAAACCGTATTTTTCTACTTTACTGCTGGCTGATACCCATGTTGAGGTTTTCCTATTAGCAGAGCCTATTTCCCCTACCGTTTCAGAGGGCTGCATTCAATTTCCTCTCCGGGAATCTGAGCAGAAAAAGGGATTGGCTTGGCATTCTTCTTAAATTTTGAACTAGTTTCAGCTAGCTATTTCATTATTTTTTCCCCTCCCCTCCTTCCTTTGAATTGCACCACTGCACTTTTCTTATCCTCCTCCATGACTAAATTGTTTCATTTCCTCCTATAGGCTTTTAATTGGCAACCATATTCATCATCTCAAAGCATTCTAATCTAAGGCATGTCACTCTGATAATTAGATCCTTTAGTCTGCAAGTTAAAACACACCTTGGCTTTGTGTAGTAGCAAAACAAAGAAAAAGGAAAACCAAAGGTAACATACTAGCCAAAGTTCCTTCACAACACTGAAAGTCTAAATATACACCTCCACCCACCCCAAGTTGAGCATTTACTTATAGTCAACCAAATAGAAAAACAAACATCAGTGTAAGATTTCTTCGGCTGTTACAATGCTTTCTAACACCTAATCCTGAATTATGTTGGTATAGATAAAGAAGTCCTTCCCCCTTGCATCCAGGCTGGAAAATGTGAGGTTTTACTTGTTAAAACAGATCAGTAATTTTTAGTCTTATCCAAGCAATAAGGATCCTTACAAATCATCAAAAATATGCTGATCACCTCATGTCCTGAGAGTGCAAAAGGGGCACTGTCCCCTTAGCACGTGAAGCATAAGCATCCCTCATCACCCCACAGTGCATTAAAAACATGCTCCAGACATTTTTGGAACTGTCACAAATGGTAGGGAGATGCAGGGAATACAGATACGGGAAATTAACACAAAGTGGTATAATTTTGTTGTCATGTCCTAAATAAATGTAATGCATTATTAGACTATGAATGTGTTCAGGTAAATAAAAACTGTCTTTCATGGTGACTACAGGATGCAAATTAAACAGCTGTGTAATTAATATTATGTAGTACTCTGGTTCTTAAGAGCTGTTAATTTAAGACAGGTCCTTTCTTAAACCACATGCAGTCTCAAAACACAAACATAGGTGATCCACCATTACATCTTTTTATTAAGTAACTTTTGACCAACAATGACAATTCCTTTTAAAGTACAGATTTATTATATGAATGGTTTTTATCACTTTTGAGGTATAGCTTTCATAAAAGTGTGTGCATATTGGAGGAAGAGTCTCTTGCTAATGGGTTGATAGTTGGTACTGCTACCCTTAATCAAAATACTGTTTACCTATAACTAGCCGAGTCAGTCACTATTGTGGAACTATTTAAATCTAATTACAGGAAGAAATACAACCATGACCAGAAGCTGAATGAGAACAGAACAAAGTAACAGATACTTCCTGCCTATTACTCTTCACATCTTAAGTTTCCTACCTCTTCTCAACATGGAGCAATGGATGAAGAGCAGCAACTCTTACACCTATATGCAATGTAATGATTGCAGAGTACTGCATAGTCACCGTCTGTCATGCTGTGGGATTTATTCAGTGCTTTTGTTTGAAACACAAAAAAAACACCAAAAAAACACCACCCATAAAAAAAACAATAAAACCCAAAAAAACCTCACAGTGAGTTAAACCATTTCTTTGCATTCACTGGGTCTCTATGTGTTGCAGTATTATGGCGGCCAGTGAACTGAAAAGCAAAATTGCCATACACAAACACACTTCACTGAAATGGCTCATTTAAGCAGGAAGTAAACAGTTTGCCTCATTAAATCCACTGGGTTGTTGTCATCAACAAAATTAGAAAGAGGTTAAATTTCAAAATCATTAATATTGAATCTAATTTTATGCTAATCATTTTAAAAAATCAGATCTCTGAATTTTAATGTCATACTTCATATCCTATCTTTCATTCTGTACAGGAAATACTGTAGCATTATTTATACCAGGCTTAATCCAATTATTTAGTATTATTCACAAGGGTGGCACTTCTCTTTCCAGGCACTGGGTTTATTTTTGTGGTGAATTAGTCAACCAATAGTTCCTCATGATTTTAAATGAGCTCTAACCATCACTTATAAACTACAACTGGCATCTTCTTTCTAAAGTAGGATAAAATATTTATAGCATTGCATATTTGCTAGCTACCAACCATCTATATGATTCTCAGGAGCTTAGATATTTTGAAGAAATGGATTGTAGAAATGTTGTAACATTAAATTCATAATTTTAAAACAGAGTAAAACTTTCGCAAATAAGTTTTCTCTCTTTGGGGATGTTACTATTATCAGAAATAAAGGATTACTGATAATGACAGTCATATTAATCTTTTGGTGATATTTCCCCTTAATAGACTCACTGTCTCTTTAAATGACATTTACATGATAGGAATTAAATTATATTTCAGTGTTTGACAATCAAGCATAAAGGCATTGAACTGATACACAGCACATTCTTTGCTCAATATTAGATTTTTTGTGCATATGATTTGGACCAAGTACTGCACGGTGATGAGGAGACTGGCCATGCTCGTATCTGACTTCACCAGGAAACACTGGTCAAGCGTGTACCACACACTTTAAAATAAAATCGGACAATGTATACATGCATTTGATCTTTAAAAAAAAAAAAAAAAAGCAAAAAAAAAACCCAACAAAAAAAAACATTCAAGTGCATCTAATCTCTTCATGCAAAACTCACTACAGCCAAGGAGAGGGATCTCACAGGTCTCATTGTGCTTTTGACTGGGGGTCTTAAAACCCAGGCTGCCTATTTCTTCAAAAACTCTAAACCCACAGCCTTAATCCACAAGCCACCCACATACATACACCCCCCTCACCCCTGCCCATAACTAGACTTAGCAGCTACAACCTATTTTTTAGACAACATCTGTAAGTAGTTTCCAAATGACTGAACACATTCCCTTTGCTCCTCTGCATGAGTGCGATCTTGCTCTAGTGTGACTCAAAACTCAAATACTAACAATCCTGCCTTGAATGAGAGAGGCATTGCTCTCCCAGTGCTTTTGCCAAATTAATTTAACACCATTAACTCCCAACTCAGCTGCTGGGCTTGACCAAAATGTCAAGATAAAAGACAGAAACGACTCAATTTGCTACATTTGTTTTCCATAAATTATTTATGAATCTTATGTGTTATCATGTGTATGAGAATTTCTGAGCACCAACACATAGTCTGAGAATTACTCCATCCATTTTAAGAAGATACTTCTTTATGGTTCAGTTTGGGTTTGGATTTTTTGGGGGTGGGATGTATTTTTTTGGCTTTGGGGGAGTTGGGTTTTGATTTTTTCTTTTGGTTTGGTATTTTTAAGGTTGCCCTGTCCTGCTTAATTTGTGGATATTCATAGCTGCAAACCAACAGTGCCATCCACTGTTTCTGAGAATAATCTTACTTAATGACTTTTCCTACTGCTAAGTAAGATGCTCTATTTTAGAGTTTCAGTGCTTCCAAACACTGGGTCCTGGTACAGGCAAGAATTTAATTCTTCTAAAGAAAAAAGCCAAACTAATTGCAGAGATTTGCATGGGCAATAATAAAAAAAACCCTGATTGACTCCTACGAAAAACTTGATGAGCAATTCTTATTTTTTTTTTCCCATGACTGTAGTCTTTTAGTCAAATATACTGTATATAATTGACTTTTAAACTAACTTCACATCTGTCATGTTTAACCTCAGCCAGCAACTAAATATCATGCAGCCACTCCCCCACCCTCCCTTTCTGCCCTTTGTGATGAAGAAGAGAATCAGAAGCTAAAACCCATGAGTTGGGATAAGAACAGTTTAATAATTGAAATGAAGTAAAAATAATTATAAATAATAATAATAATGAAAAGGGAAATAAAAAGAGAGGAATAAAAGCCAAGAAAGAAGTGATGCACAATACAACTGCTCACCACCCGCTGACCGATACCCAGCCCACCTCTGAGCAGCAATCAGCCCTTCTGGGTAACTCCCCCCAGTATATATACTGGGCATGACGTGCTGTGGTATGGAATAACCCTAGGGCTAGCTTGGATCAGCTGTCCTGGCTGTGCTCCTTCCTGGCTTCTCGTGCCCTTGGCAGAGCATGAGAGACTAAGACCTTCATCAGGGTAAGCTCTACTTAGCAACAAGTAAAACATCAGTGCGTTATTGACATTATTCTCAGACTAAAGCCAAAACACAGCACTCCACCAGCTAAAGAAGAAATTAACTCTCTCCCAGCCAAAACCAGGACAACATCCAAATCACGAACGGGGCAATTCTGTTACTGCACTGAACAGCTGTCAGCACAATTGGAACTGGTGTTTCCCCCACAGCAGTTAAGCTGCTTGCACAAGAGGAAAGCTGGGCACAACACCTGCACCTATGCTCACTAAAGGTGTTGCAGCAGTACAAAGCTATGCCAGTTTCCAGTCATTTCTCCAATATTCTAAATGGAATGCTATTCCTGGACGCACAGGTCTTCTACAGGTAACTTTTATTGATCAAAGACGGAACCAGCAACTTTGGAGAGACATCATCAATTAGTCATTTATAGTGAAATCATGAAAAGCTGTTAGAATAATATATTCATAATATAAGCAGAAAGGAACAAGTTAGTAACAGATAAGGTGCAACAAGATGCAGCACTTTTGGTACAAAACCATCAAATTTTCAATTTGTGGGAGGGATTCAGGCAAATACATCATTCTAGATAGGTTTAAGGAAGTAAGGATCTATGCAACTGCATCTAAGTGTCCTTCCCCAAAATGAACACAGCTATTATATGAATTGGTATCACAAAAAAACTTTAATTACAGACTTAGCAATTAATGCAATGGAGCCTATGCACTGAAGACCAAAACATACTGGCAGATACAATTCTGGTATAAACTAAGAGGCTGTACTTAAATACATACATATAAGAATAATCACCATTTTATTCTTACTTTTTCCAGTAGTAATATATTTGGTGAATGCTGGAATGCTGTCATACAAAGTCAGAAATTCTGATCCATATAGCTCTAATTCATGTAAAAACTTAAGTTCATGAATGCTTTAGCTGGCGAGTAATGAATGCCACAGGCTTCAGCAGGCCTATTTAAGGATATAAAATACTTAAGTAACTTCCTGTATCCCTGTGCTAGAACAATAATGCAGGCTCACAGGGCATTCATCTGTGCAATTTTACAATTCATTCTCCTCAGACCATTGCAACTTTTTTTTGCAGCATAATATTTTAAAATAGTTTTATGTTCTAAAATAGTTTGCTACTTCTGTATAGCTTGGTGTCATTCAGATATCCAGTGGATAAAAAGCAGAGCGTTTCTTTATTTTCATTGAAGTGTTTTCCTCATTCACAGTACATCAAAACTGAATTATTTTTAAAGGCAAAGAAAAAGATGTTACCTAGAAAATCTGTGTGTCATATTATTCCTAGAACAAAGCATCTATTTCTGACAATATCTGCTGCTCAGACTACATCTGTAGGAATTCTCCCCTTAAAGACAGTAAAATAAACAGGATTTTCTGCTGAAGAATGGAAATATTTCTATGGCATGTATATAGTTTACTACTTATGCACCAAGACATCAAGACTTAAACTTTCATAGTTCACACAGCTATAATTATCATTTAAACAACAAAATTTCCCATACCTTGGTTAGAATACTAAGTAATAAGCTAGCTGGAATAGCTTGACCATCTGTAGTTTTCTAGTATTTCTTTTTCATTGAAATTTAACTCTAATCATTAAATTAGCACTTGTTTATATTTATTATCTTTTTAAATAAATGTAATGCTTTCTAGTATATATGTAAATTAATGTGTTCTCAAGCAATACTCAAGTATGACCTTTCAAAACAAACACAGACCTAACTGTCAAACAGGACAGATATTATGCTGACCTTTTTTAGATATATTTTTAAATTAGAGTAGCAGCCTAATTATCTGTATTATACCTGGATATTCTTTTGCTGAAAACAACATAGTTGTAAAATTGAGGAGAACTATTTCTCATAGTTTTCCTTGGCCAGAGATCAGCCTGAGTTTTCTAAACTGATCCTACAGGCTGTAATATAATCTCTATTTCACTCCCTTAACAAAAACAAGATTTCAATACCATTCCTGTGATAAAATAAAAGCAAAGAATTGTGAGAAACAAGCTCACTTCATCAATTTTAGCCAGGGATAAAGTCTGTGGAGCAAAGAATATTTTATTTACAGCGCTGAGAGCTTCACAGCGGATTCCTCCTCTGTAGCTCAGCTCTGGCTCTCCAAAAGGCTTGTTTTTATCTCCCATATTGTTACATATTCATAGTTTTTCCAAGGATAGGTGGCCTGTATTACAATTAGTTCCAGGAACTTATTATCCTAAGTCTCCTCCCTTCGGTACTTGCGCATTGCTCTCTGGTGGCCATGGGCTGGGGTCTCTGGGATGAAGTAAGAAGTCTTCCTCATGATGCTCTTGTCACCTTTGGCCCAATTAGTTGCTTCTGTAACTGCAAGACCAGCTGAAACTGACCCTTATCAATGGCTTCCTTCTGTTGCTTTAGCAAGTCTTATGCTTATCTTACACTCAGGATAAGCTAGACTTACATATCCACATAAAACACTGTAACCTAACACACATTGATACTGCCAAACTTACGAACATTAAAAAAATTAATTGCTAGCTGAAGCAAAATTTCCCCATTCAGTTATTTATTACAGAATGAACACATTTTTTTAGCACCATAAATAAATTTCAGTACCACAAGTGCTACTCAGGAGAAAAAAAAAAAAAGCTTTCATGACAAAAGAGAAAGAAGCTTCAATTTTAGTTCCCCTATATCATATGCTTCACCTGCAGGAATGTTTTTTCATTTTCTCAAGAAATTCACATTTGGATTGACCTATGCAAGGTTCTCCAGTAATGGTAAAAACCATACAGCATTATTTGCATACTTCCTGGAGAGATAAAGATGACCTACATCATCTGTAAGGCAGCTACATATGTAAACTGACTAAACACAGCAGAGCCTCACCAAGCCTTCTTGTGAGGACAAGCAAATGAAGGAGATTGCATCAGCTAAAGAGTCTGAGGAATTGCACACCCCACACTCTCCTCTGGAAAGCCAAGAAGATGAGCCCATTTCATTAGTTTCTCCTAAATACTCCAACAAGCACACATACTTAGAATCAAGTTTTTATGGTCAACTGTTTAGGAAAAGAACAGGTTATGCAGTGAAATACGTATTATTGCAAAGTCACACTCAATTCAGAAAAAAGTTCATAAAAACTGTGAATATACCATTCAGCTGTACTTACAAAGCTACCTAGTAGCAATTGTAAATTAATGTCTATGTATTTTCATATTATATATACACAAATTAGCATCAGACATCACATTTCAGATAAGCAATGAATGCTGTAGCTCAGTTTCAGTAAAAAAATTAGAATTACGAAGTTTTTGGTGTTAGCATGCAGCTTCTCAAATACATTCCAGTGAGGTCAAAAGCACATATCAAAAGAAGTTAAATTAAAGCCTGTTGTACTTTATTTTTGACATTCATAATAAACAGATTTATAATACTCAAAACATTTTCTTGTGATACACGACCATCAACACTAGCTGATAATAAAATCAATCTTGGACAGAATACTTTAATAAAATTTTTTTCAGCAAGGTTTCAATTCCCTGGTGCAATTATGGAACTTGAAATGTAATTTTCTTTAGAACTGCAAAGGAATTAGACCAGAGAAATCCTGTTAAGGGTAAAGCATGATAAAAAGAAACAGCTTCGAAGACCTCTTTTTATATTGCTGTTGCCTCATGTCATGTTATATTCTAAGCTTGAGTTGTGTTAATGTCTGTGAAAGGACAATGAGAAAAATAAGAAAGGAAAGAAATCTGTGTCACTTAACATTTCAAATAGCCACAGAAAAACATTCATTGTTGTCCTATTGCAATTTAACATTCTGCTTTGCAATGTGCCTTTGAAACACAATAGTTACTTGGCAGGATATCGACAGAATCATCAGTAATTATTGTTGAACTGAACAATGTAAGGAGGCAGAAAGAAAAGCTACTCTTTAGTTTGATGTCACATAGTGGGTAATGGGAATTTTTCTTTACATTACTGTTGTGAAAATTATATCTTATTTTGAACATGCCACATTAACAAAAACACTAAGCCTTGAAGAGATACTGAAAAGCCAAACCATACACACACGCAAAAAAACCCCAAAACAAACAGAAAAACTGTTCGACTCTACACAGCTATAGAAATGATCTGGAAAGATCTATTTCTGTAGAAGAGCAGTGTACAGCACAATCAGATATACAAAGACAGCTTTGCCACATCTGTCCATGTGCTTCCTGGTTAACTCCAAAATATGTCTCTAGTTAAATCTGAACCATGAAATGAAATATAAAGCAAATATTTTAGTCTGAGCTGAACAAACTACTATTACAATTCATGGACATTTATGATTACCTCATTTCCCTTTTGCTTACTATATATGTGCCAGTTTGTTTGTATTATTGATTAGCTCTGAGATAAATGTGATTTGATCCATTTCTGGGATGTGATTTCGGATCATACGCTTGGCCCTGGACATGCGGGTTTAAACCCAGAAAGGCTGAATTGGGAGGCAAGACCTCAAATTTGAAATGCTCTTTTCGGCAAAATACTAAGAGTACTTATCCGATTGATTACCTTGTTTGAGGACCACTGCCCTGATTCTCAGAAGGAAGGTCCTCCTACACCAGTCTCAGTGCAGAATCAAAAGGGAAAACACCCAGGAAGCTGAAGCAAAGCCAGCAACAACTCTGTGTTGCCCTCTCATTGCACCCAGCTGCCATGCACAGGGTAAGTGTGAAATTTCTGATGTCTGCCTTTCAGGAGCATAAGGAAGCACCCATGTATCCCAAAAGCCAACAAGTCACAACTCAAGAACTAACCACTGATCACTTTCTTTGGCAATTCCTACACTGTCTAAACACAACCAAATGAAGAGCGTTTCCCCCCCTCCGTTTTTGATCTCTACTAACCTCCAGTCTTCCATGAGGATGAGAATGAGTCATGGTTTAACCCCAGCTGGCAACTAAATAACAGGCAGCTCTCCACTCACTCTGCCCCAGGCAAGACAGGGAGAACCGGATGAAGGTAAAACCCATAGGTCAGGGTAAGAACAGTTTAATAACTGAAATAAAGCAAAATTCAGGAAACCCAAGTGATGCGCAATAAAACTGCTCACCATCCACTGACCAATACCCAGCCTGATCCAAGCAACAATCGGCCCTTCTGGCTAACTCCCCCCAGTCTATATACTGGGCATAATGTGCTGTGGTATGGAATACCCCTTTGGCCAGTTTGGGTCAGGTGTCCTGCCTCTGCTCCCTCCCAGCTTCTTGTGCCCCTCCTCACTGGTACAGCATGAGAGACTGAAAAGTCCTTGACCAGGGTAAGCTCTACTTAGCAACAACTAAAACATCAGTGTGTTACCAGTATTATTCTCATACTAAATCCAAAACATAGCACTGCACCAGCTATTAGGAAGAAAATTACCTCTCTCCCAGCCAAAACCAGGAAAGGATGTTTCATAGAAATTTCACAGAAATCACATAAATGCAGGTTTTACTACCCTGGAATGTAGTTGTTTCATGCAAGGATCTGCAATTAAAAATTTGTCTTTAAAGTCCTATTGTCTGTACTGCAAGATGAAGCAGCTTAGATCAGATTAGTAGATACATCTTCTCTGATTATTTCCAACACAGGGAATGAAGGATGTCCCTGGCTAACTGTCTTTGCAGCCATCCTAAACTGCTCCTAAACAGAAGAAATTAGTATCACCTTTGTTCTGTCCTTCTATATCATTTATTACTCTCTGAATTGGCAGAAAGAAAAACACCATGAACCTCTTGATTCACTTTATCGGAAAATTTTCAAAAGCTAACTTTTATTGAATTTAAACAAGAGAATGATGCAGCTGGAGACAAGTAAGTTTGTCTACATCACCTAAAAACTGCAATTTGTGTCCATGACTGTCTTCAGTAACCACTGATACCTTTCAAACTTAGGTTTGAGACATGTTAAGACTTCAGTCTTGTTTGACTATTTTTAAAAATCTGTACCATGACAGTAAATATAAATAGATCTTTATGAAATAATTTGTCTCAAAATCCCACATTTTTTAATTAAAAACTAGAAAGTATTTGGTAAAATCCATTTGTGAGATTACTCCATAATGTCTGATACTTTTAAGTGGATCATCTCCAATTTTAATAGTTGATTCCAAAGAAGAAAGGATGGCATAAACAGACATTTAGATAGTCTCTGAATATAACTGAGCAATTTTTAAAAAAAGAAAAAAAATCATCTCTATATATATACACCTCTAAAAATTCACTCCAGGTTTCCACTTGTGGTAAAAGAGAGACAATTCTCAAACATGAGAGAAAGTAACTGGAAAGATTATATTCTCAGTGACACAAATGCTGTCTTAAGGGATGTGAAAATGGAAATTTGCTTTCTCTTTCCAGGGTTTATATTATTTCTTCCTCTGTTGAAACTATTTCTAGAATTTTGGTATTGAAGACAATCACACTATAGTGAAAGATATCCAAAAGAAAAAATGGCAGCATTTGCATGTCTGCCTGGCAAGGTGTCTAGTCCATCTGCCTTATTCACGGACTGCAGAATAACAGCAGAAAGCATCCCAAGATGCTCATGTGAGTAAAAAAGAATGGTACAGAGGAGATGCCAGTCCCATGTCCATGGGATGGAAAGGAAATAGATTGGAGTGTTTTGCTTTATTGGGATATGACACCTCAGTAATTTTTTAAAAGCAGCACTGTCTGAAAGTGCTATCTAGAAAGACATCAAAGAAAGGGTATTCCTCAAACAGAAGACTGGGAAGAAGAGAAATAAGGCAGCCAGAGTGAAACATATCATCTCACAAGACTCTGCTTTCACCTTTGACATCTTTGAGTTTTGAGGGAAAATTGAGAATGGAAGGTGTAAATCCAGAATTATCAGTCCATTCTGTGTGGGAGAGAAAGGCAGCATACACTTGGAAAGTATGTTATTCACTACAGCTCACCATGTAAAGTGGGAAATGTCAAATAAAACAAACAAAGTTTACTAAAACAATGTACAGTAACTGCCAGATTTTAAATTTATTAAATGCATTCCATGAGGTCAGAAAAAACAGTAAGTAGAGCACAGCAAAAGTCTATGTCAACAACTGATAATGAAATTGCGATACCCATCTCAGCTGCAAAGGAAAAATCATAGGAAAGGTTGGATATACTTTACTGGGACTGCATTACTGGAGTTGAAGTGATGTAGGAGCTGGAATACACAAAAGCACAGGATGAGTCCCAAGTTCAGCCTAAAAGAGTTCTGCTGGAGCCTATGACGGCATCACAGTTCTCTTCAAAGGGATATTCTTTCTACTGTCAAATTACTCAGAGAAATGATTACATTTGGAGAAGTATGTTACGAAAGTGAACATGTTACAGCCAGCACTCCAACTGCTCCACCTTTCAGATGTGCCCCTTTCCCAGTACTGAAATTACAGATATCCATTAATCTGGACGGGATGCTTCCTTATGCCATGTTTCAGACAAAAACATTGCCAACTGTTAGGCTTATGCTTCTGTAGGGCTTGTGCAATGTAACTGAAGGTGAACTGATTAGACTTCTATAGGTCCTGCAGTCCTCTAAGTTTTGAGGGTTTGTAACCCCTATAGAACTACTGTGAGCATACATACAGGAATAAATTTTCTTGAATTAGCTCCCTGATAATACTACAATGCAAAGAAAACTACATATATCAATTTTGCGTATTTATGTTCAAAATTAAAATATCCAGGAGCAATTATCTCAACCACCCCCCAATTTCTTCAACATTATCATCTACAGCAAATACAAAGTTCTTTTTACTCCTATTCTTTCTGTCTTAGTTCTGGCTGGGATAGAGTTAATTTTCTTCCCAGTAGCTGGTACAGTGCTGTGTTTTGACTTTACTCTTAGAATAATGTTGACCACGGCACTTCTTAGAACATTTTCATCTCGCCTGAAAGAACCTTTGTCAAGATGAAAGACTGGACTACCTCCATTATAAAACACAATAAAGTGTAACAGGTTTCAGCTGAACGCTTTTACTTTGCTCAGTGCAAAGCCAGCCGGGTCAGACAGAATCATGACTAAAAATTACTGAAAAAGGAAAAAATATTGTAAGTATGAGATTCCTAAACTGTCACCTAAAATATGAATAATGCTTGACATGCCAGAAGTTAGAAATTCAGTTCTTTCTCATATGAGAAAGTGTAATAAAGTATTAGCTCACGCAATCAAAGTCAATATTCATCTATACAGACAATAACAACATTACAGTCTATTGATGCAATATGAAGTTGTCTATGCAGCTATAAGTACATTGTATTCCTGTTATTCTTTGGAGTTTTCATCCCTGTTTTCAGCCAATCTTTGCTTTTGCATAATCAAATCTACTATTACTAATCCCTACTCACCTAGTGGATGTGAGAAAGCTAGGAGGTTAAACAGGTTTAAAAAGAAATGAGCAAGCAAAAGAAAAAAAAATCCCCAAGGGAAATGGTTTAACTTTCTGCATGTCAATTTTCATGAGAACATTTAGAAGTGTGAAGGCTTGTAAATCAACAGCTCTAACAACTGCTTATTAGTAGCAGACTACTAAAACACACCACCTGCAACTGTATCCTATAAATTTGTAGCTGATAGAGTGATGTAGAAATGTTACTACGAAAACTTTTCACATGTTCATTTGTGTACAATACTCTCTTATTTCACCTTTACACATAAACATGTAAGAATATATGCCTATTTACCCTTTGGACAGTGGAATTCTTTCCCCCACTGTTGCTAGGGGAATCAAAGCACCTTCTGTCTAGTGCATCTTTGCAGATATGTTCTATACAATTCAAAGAGCATATGGCTATTGGAATATCTAAAATAATATCACACATCCAAAAGCAACCTGACAAAGATATTGATCACTATGCAGACGAGGTAACAAAAACTAGACTAGTGATAATTTAAGATCGACTTGTCTTTTAAGATCAACTATTGGTTTACAATACTTCTAACAGTCTGATCTGTTTATTATTTACTACTACCTTCTGAACACCCTCCATCTTTCCACTCATTTTACAGAATCTTACTTAGCAACTTGGTAAAACCATCATATGTAAAAGGAGTTTTCATCTCAACAGCTCTTTTAGCAATGCTGCATTGTTATATCCTCAGCTAGTTTAGGTACTTTGATTTAACTAAATTTAAGTGGAGCAAGAACTGTTGTTCTTGACTGGAGAATCTTAACTCCTGCTGGGAGCCTGATCTACAATATAGAGCTGATGTATTCTACACTTTTATGTGTAGTTAAAAAAAACCAAAAACAAACCCAGAACATCTCTGATCTTCAAAAGATTTAGACTTAGTGATTATCAGTAAATGACTAACATGACATGCATGTTACACGTTACAGAAATTTATACTGCAGAAAAGAAGGAGTGTTACAGCTGGTGACAGACTTATCAATCATGGTTATAAACAACCTACTAGTAAACCCTAAAATAGTTACGGTAGTTTAAATAGGAACTACGACATTTCAGGGCTATTTTATTTGTATTTACTCACACTTTAATTATAGCCTCTCTAAAATATTAGACTGCAAATAGTAGAAACCTTCCCAATCTTTTCTCTGTAGAAATTCAGCTTCTACACTCAGTTTATTGGAGAGGCAAAAAGGATGGGTACCAAAGAGTTAATCACCTTCCACCAATTGCTAGGTAACATACTCTGCCATCCCTGCATCCTGTCCCAGGGCATTCAACAAAGCCTACAGAAAATCACTATTGCTTCTTCTCAAATTTCATTACTTGAGCATGTGTCTCTCTCTTTTCCAACCGCACCCCCAGCATCCAGAACTGACGCTGAACAAGTACCATCCTGGAGTAAAATAGACCTAATCTTCTTGACTTCATCTCTCCTAAAGCTGTGCTGGTTTTCTCCCATCCTTGTATCCTGAGCTGCAGCTCTACCTTCTTAGCCTTGTTTCAGCAGCAACAGTGCTGAGAGCTCCTGCGAGCAGGAGCTGGCCCCAAAATGCACAACACAAAATAACATCTGGCTGCCAGCAGCTGAACTTCTGCTCTGCATTGAGTCTTAATGCCTATCTAAAACCAAGAGAAAAGCATATTTCAATCGTCTTGGAATTTATTGGTTTTTGTTAAATCACTTTCAATTTAATTTAATTTTTTTTTATTTTTGGGGGGAGTGGGAAAAGTGGGGAGTGGGCTGTGTTGGGATTTTTTTTTTTTAAAAGAAAAATCACTAGTGCTATCATAGACCAGAATGAACTCAACGCACAGAAAGCCAATGTTATTTCAACAAAAGTATAATGGGGGTATTAAATAACTATTTCTGAATTCTATTACAGAAAAGAGTGAACAACCTGCTACTCATTTTTGTCACTAGGTGAGTTTTTTCACACCAATAATGCAGCTATGTTTCATGGCTCTCTCTCTCTGTTACAGTGACTTTCCCCTCCAACAAAAGGTCTTCAGAAAAAGACATGAAGAATCTGAGGTCGACCATGGCAGGCTACATTTCACTGCTGATCTTTTAATCAGCTCCAAGTTAAAAAATGCTGATTCCAAAATAAAAACTTTGACTCTCTCTTCAATTTGAATTGCAAGTGCTGCAGAGATAGATGATTGTGCACACGGCAAATCCAGTGTCCCACCACAGGCACATCATTAGCACACATAATAGAAGGCATTTCCTGTTTGCTAGGACACAAAATCACCAGACCATACAAAACTAACACCATAAAATTATTTCAGTCCTATAATGAGCACTCACTGTTGAGATTAAGTTTGATAGAAACATGTTTTTGTTATTCAACATCTCTACAGAAAAGCCGATAATAAGAAAAAGGACTAGAAAGGACATATCATTATGGACATCCCACTAATTTATAAATGATTCAGCTGTATTTTGGTTTGTTCTTTTTATAAAAACTTGTAGAAGATACAGGAACATTAGATACACACTGATTGTGGAGATTACTGATACAAGATTTTTTGTTTGGAAGTAATTTCTTTCATTGTCTATTACTAGATGTTCCAAATATTTGTTATAAATGAAATAGTGAAAATTTAATCACAAGTTTTTAAATGACCAATTCTTGAAAAATAGTAGGTAAATACTATATTTAAATGCTATTATTAAAGGGGGCTGGGGAGGAAGAGAAAAGCAGATTATAATTGCTTTTTAAAGCCTGATGAAGAAACAAACACCACCATCTTCCATTACTTCCCACTTCCTTTAACAAGTCTTTGGGCCTTACTGCTTAAAGCCTTTATGTTTATCGTTAGCAGATGCTGACTAAAGGGGATAGTTCTCCACGTTCTAATTAAACCAGTTTTTAATTCCCTCTCCAAGGGCATAAAAGCTTGAGAAACAAAATGATTACTGACTAGTACAGAAGTTAATCGATACAGCCCAATTCATGCATCATGTTGCTTTATAATCCAAATGGAATACTCATTAAATATTACTGAGCAAATAAAACAACAGCCAGTACGCTACTGTCAGACTACAATCGCAACAACACTAATTACTGTTATTCTTGTCTGACAAAGGAAAGAGGGTTTGGGGGTTTTCTGGTGCTTATGTTTCCAAAATGTTATGTACAATTATGAACTAAGTTTCTCCACTAAAGAATGCCTTGATAATGCCTTCTGATTTACTCAGAATGCCCCAAAAACTTAAATTTTGACATTTAGGCTTTATGTGATCTTTGCTTTTTTGTTATTGGGGTCTGTGTTTCTGTTTAGAATCTATGTTCAAAGCTGTCTGTGCGCGAAAAGCAGCCAGATGCCTCAGACTCTGGATTGCCAAGAGCAGGAAAATGAGCATATTAGCCTAATCCCTCTGTACCAGAGCCCTGGACTTTTAAGGATACCCCTCCCTCCCACTGACATGGGGTGCCACAAAGGAGCTCAGTCTATCTAAAAGCATGTGGTACAAAAGCTGTAAGTCTGAATTTCCAGTCCACCCCATCCTTATTGCCATTTTCTTCCTCTTCCTGCAAGAGGTTCTCACCTCTCTGCCCAAGAACAGCAAGCTCCTCCAACTCTAGTACACCTGAGCAGCAGAGAGAACAACCAAGGTAAGCCTATACATTAGATTGATAAAAAAAGGGCATATAAGCCTCTATAAAGTTTCACCTCCTGAAGCTGCAACCAGATCTAACTATCCTATAAAAGCAGCTCAGATGTACCTACATTCCACAGCACAACAGGTAAGTTACATGTGAGGACCCAGATACTACCTCAGATAATGTCATGTCAAATCTGAGAAGGTTAAGGAGTGACGTAAGATCCTCAAGGGGAAAATAAAAAACAGAATATAGCAATTGGAGTGAACCTTGCCTGCTATTATTGCCCACACACCTTCACAGTGATAGCTGGCTCAGGGCTGGGAAAGCAATACCTGTTTCTTCTCTCTCTTCTGAGGGCAGTCAAAAGGACTGTTCATATATTTAATATATGGCCTCTTTGGGAGGCAGAGTAGAAGATGGTGCACTTGCTAGATTAGCTCAGTGTCTGAGAAGTAGCAGCAGTTCATAACTGCTTATCTCTCTTACCAAGAATCAGCACTGTGGATGTAACCCTTCAAGGATCAGTCAGGGCTGAAGGTCAGTCCTAGTCATTCCCAAGAAGAAACAGGATGGTTCTGGCAGGGTTCTGTTCTCAAGCAACGAGACTTGTCTGTGCACACAGAGTGGTGCTGAAGGGAAAAAGGGAACAGACACCTTGCTTGCCCAAAGTGACCATGGCTTAGATTAAGGCTAGGTCAGGCAGGCTGGAAAAGACTAAGTGAACAAGGAGCCTAATTAACATTAGGTCCCAAATAGCAAGTTTTACAAATTACTCCAAAGCAAAGCAAAAAAAATGTGTAATAGGAAAGCCTCATTTTTAATTTAATCTGCTGCTCTCCAGTGCCTTCAGGACTACTCTCATTTTGACCCTCAAAGCAAAAATACTTATACAAGTCCTAATGCCTGAATGGAACATCCTAGTCTGGCTGGAAATGTCATTTTAACGAGTTCCGCAGGAATAAATAAAACTGACAAAGGCACATCTCTTGTTAACACTACAACTATTATATTCTCCACAAAGGAAAAAAAGAAATAATCATATTCAGTTTAGTCTGGTGAGAGTTGCATACATTTAAAATATGTGTATGTCTATACCTACGCATAAAGGTATATGCACATACATATTATCATGTATATGTATGTGCATATATATTTAAATCCCAATAGCTATTTGCAAGCCTGATCGTTATTAGTCACCTAATTTCTTACATACACCAAATTTAAAAGTCCCTTTCTACTAGGTAAGCTGGACTGGTTAAATGACCTTCTCTCTCCAAGCTTGAAGTAACTGTAATGGGCCATTCTGTTTTACAGGTAATATATATATCCAGAAAGTTATATGACAAAGCGTTACAATGAACAGCAACAAAAATACTGTAGCATTCCATTTAAGAGGTAGATTAGCTAATCAAATTCTGCCACTCATGCTTCCACGGGAAATTTATTCTACTAGTAGTTTCAGTGCTTTCAGATGGTCACAGACAGGTACTGTTTCCTCTGAACATGCTGATCATTCCCCTTTGAAAAACTCATAATCCAAAGGAACCTCAGTTTAGACTTTCAGAAGCTGATGCATTCTTGTTTTAAAAATTCAGGACAGACATAGTTTAAGGCTTTGTGTTGTTTAAATTTTTAGCATATTTTTTGCTCATAGACAATCCTTATCAAATTTCAGTATGCACAAAATTTTTGCAGCAAAGAAAGTTTAAAAATGTATCTAAAATTGAAAACACGGCCAGACCTTTATATTTATGCTGGGGAACAAAAACATGAGTATAATGCAGCAAAGTTTATGCAAAAAACCCTAAAATCCACCACCACAGGCACGAAACTTAATGGACAGGGTAGCAAAAAAGGCATACTCCTCTGTGGACAGGGAGTAGGCATTTAAATTGCATACATGTCATAAACCAATTGCACTTGGGAAGAAAAATAACAACTTGAGAGTTACAAGGTCAGCTGGCAGGCTGCAGTACATCAATTAAGTTGGAAGCACGACACACTCAACAGAATGCAACTTTTTGGCTATATGTGCAACACAATCGTGCAGATTTCCATGCTTCATGGAACAGGGTAATGATAAGACAAGAGGTGTTGCTATAGATGTTAAGGAAGTTTCAGTAATACTGAAATCCACATGGGAATAGATCTGGGGGGTTTCCATCATTTCATATCAGTTGAGAAAGCACTAATTACTGCTCATATAGCAGATTCATGAAAACCTGCTGGTATGTGTTTAGATTCCCTGAACCAGTCCCAATAAAAGCAGTAGTTAAATGTCTACAGTTTAAGGTTTAAGATTGCCACATTTAAATCAATGAGATGACTCAGTTAATACTGCACACATCCTTCATGGCTTCTCTGCATCAGGACTTACTGCAGATAACATATATTAAGTGATTGCCACATATATCAGCAAAGGGTTGGCCAGAAACCAAGAGTTCTATTTCACACAGAAAATACTGAGTGTTTGACATGTTTTCACTTAATTAGGAAAAGAGATATAGACAGTTTTAGCATAATTCCAGGCAGGGAAAAAAAAAAATAAGATCAGATTAGAGACTGACCAGAGGAAGTACACTAGAAAGTACTCTTCCCAGACTATCCAGCTTGGACTACCATTTATGCAGAAACAAAGTCCCTAACTCTGCTGAGAATGAAGACTTGAACTTTGATCGCCCTTGCCTTGTAATGTAGATCTCTAACGAAGTTATCTATTTATTGTGGACCTTTCTGAGTTTTAACAGTTCATTAAGAGGAAAAAAGGATAGCTATTAATATTCCTGAAACAGTTTCATGTTTAAAAAAAGAAATGTCATAACTTTATCTCTGTTGACGAGTTGCAATCAGCTGGTACTTTGTCCCTTCATGCAACTGCTATGGAGGTAGCAAGTCCTTATGCAGATAGAGGTTTAAATCTTGAACTGCCAACCTGGTGTCAGTGGTCTGCAGTCCCATCCAGGCTTTCAAATTTCCTGATAATATGCCTCTAAATTACCCTATAGATTATTCTTGTTGCTGAAATTACAGTCAGTAAATGGTCCACATTTGCAAGTAAGTCATACTGCTTTAACTACAATGATTAAAGGTAATCCACTGCAAGTGAGAACACAATTCTGAAATTATACGTCCTGACAAAAATAGAAAATTGGTAGCACTACAGCAAGGCAGAAAAAAAATCCTAATCTCTAATTAGGAAAAGTTTAGAATAGTTTTAGTGCTTAGTTTTGCTCTTTTGATCTCAGAGAACTTAATTGATATTAATTCCATAAATCACTTGTATCATGTGATAAGTACAAAGCCATTTCATATTTCCCTTGTCTGTGAGTTATTTTTTCCAGTAATATTCAAAGAAACATAGTTATGCTGATACTAAAAATGTAAGTATCCAGCTGATATACATTCTTTTATTGATCTCCATATGTCTTAAAAAATTTTGATTTTTGCATAGCACAGTTTCTGCAGCAAAAGAGAAATCTTAATCTATCTGCTGACACTAACTCTAAAAAGTTACTAACACTTTGAGCAAATGGAGATTAGTTAAATTCAAGTGTTGCCTACTGCTAACTTCCTGGGATATACCGAGACATTATCCAAGAATCCATAATAATCTAGGCAATACCTAAAACAAATGATATTACCCGACACAGTTCATCAAAACAATCTAGAAACTTCTCAAGTCTGGCACTTACTCAATTCTGTACACAAATATTTCTCACAAATTGGAAGGGAAGAAGACAAAGAGAGGGGAAGAAAATGCCAGGTTGTTCCCAGGGTATCTCTGGTGAAGGAGACTCCAAAAGTAGTGTATTCCTTGACCCAGTGGCATCCTTCTTCAGATTACCTTGAATCAAAAAGAAGCTTTACAAGGCTGAAGGTTATGTGGACTTGTCTAGATGTTCCCTACTAACAAAAAACAAAAACAAAAACAAAAAAAACCCACAAACAAACAACACCAAAAAACAAACAAACAAACAAAAAAACCCAAAAAACAAACAAACAAAAAAAAACCACCCCACACTACAAAAGAAAAAATCAAACACTCAGCATGTGAAGCCAGGATAAGTTATTGAAAAGGGAGTGTGCTCTATTTATCTTATTTCTACCTTCACAGTTTCTAAATACTCCCTGGAGGAGAGCTCCAAGGGCAGCTATTCATCACCAACATCACCAAGACCCTGGCAGCATGGTTCTTTCACAAAGAATATTTACAGCGGCAGTAATCCATTGACTACATTAAGAAACTCTAATCCAATAATGATTAGTTCCCTTTTTCCCCAGGACCTCCATGGCCAGGTGCCACTTCGGCATCTATTTGAATCACTGTTTGTCTGCAAAAGCTCCTCCATTGCTGTGCTTGGTATGCAACACAACTTGGCACAACATATCGCAAGGTCACTACTGACTTTACCACAAATTTTGACATTTTTCCTTGAGTTTGTCTCACTGGCAGTCATGAGGTACCTCACAAGAAGCACTCCTTTTCAAAACCTGCTTTAAGAAAAATTTCTGCCTTTACACAATTTTGGTTTAGGCTCCTTTTCCTTAGGTTTCTTTAACTCACTTTCTAGATTGGTTAACATAAGCTATTTTTAAAAGCATATAAATTTAAGGATAAAAAGAATCCCCTTCACATTAGTTAATTTCCACCCCACCAAGAAGCACCAAAGAGCACACCTGAAAAAGCGGTATGCTCCTTTTTTCCAAAAATCCAGGTCAAAAAGTCTGGTTTATTCTTAATGATGCAACTGTCTTCCTCAAATATACACACTATTTGTTTGCTCATTTGTTTTCTTGAGTCTTATCTCCTCAGCTACAGCACTTACTTAACACACATTAAGTTCTATTTGGTGAATAACAGTACACAAACCAGTATTTACTGAGCATGAATATTCTATAAGGTGCTTAGGAACTCTAGTTCTTTGACTTCACTGTCATTGGAAACAGAATTTTGTTGTTAATTTTTAATATGCATATACATAGAATACCCAGGACTTCCCTTTTTATCACCAGCCCACATCAACAGTTTGTACCAATAAGTTACTGCTACGAAAAGGAAAAACTGAAGAAAACGTTACAGATGAGAGTATGAGATGCTTCAGATGAAGCATCTTCTTAAAACTGCCAATCTATGCAAGATGAACTGCGTAACTAGGCTAAGTACCAAGGTCTACCTACTCTCCTAGAGACCTGCAAGGCGCCACCAGAAATTCTGATGAGCCAGTCTTACACAGGGTGCAAAAGAAAGTCTCCAATACAAATTTGTCAAAGAAAAGCTTAAGTTTCTGAGGACTTCTAAACTGGGGAGAAATGCCTGTCAGTCCAAGTCTGCCTGCTTTTCTGGACATTATCAGTTCTAGTGATTCTTCATGGTTCCTAGCCTCTTGAAGAAGCTATAAGCTAGGGGACACGGTGGGAGAAGCACTGGGTCAACAGTCTCTTCTTGCAGCTCACTTACATATAGTGGATTCTCTAGCATTGAACAACATGGATCAATCACATAAAGAAAGGGCAAAATCATCTTGAAAGGTTGAATCAACTCTAATTATCTCTCCTAGATTTAATCCATTTCTGATCTATTTAAGGATATTTGAAGGAATTCAGGAAGATGAATCTTGGCACAAACCAAGAAAAGCTGAGATGAAAAGTATAAAGTATCCAGGAGAAATACTGCATAAAATCAGAACTTAACATTTAAAACTGGAATGCATTATTTTTTAAATAAAATTATACAATAAAAATGTGTCTAATATGAATTAGTACAAATTCATATTACTGATAAGTAATAACCATTTACTGTATTTCAGAGAATATCCAAAAATCACTTTTACAAGCCTTTTCCTGCCTTTCTCAAATATAAATTAAATTTTTCAAGTAGATTAGGTGCATTACATATAACTGTCACTTAAGTCTGCTAGTGATAGTTCATCACATCTTTTACATACATGCATTTAATAGAAATCACTCATTTCAAGTCATGGCTGTATAATTCTGACTTTTGCATATAGAAGCATTTTCAAAATATGAAGCTGAATTTATTTAATATTCATTTGATAGTTTGATGGACTATGTATTTGAAAGTCAAATGCCAATCCATTTCTTCTATAACCAAGTCCGTGTTTAAGAAATGTTATAGTTATTCGCAACAAATTAAAAGAGCCTTCTGCTATCATTCAACAGGAACCAATTTATTTCCTTAAACAGAAAATCCACATTTCCATCCCACTTTACCCCTGAAAATTCAGCTAAGCATATTGGTCTTCATTTTATCATGATCCTTGGATTTAAACTCCCATAGAAGTTCAAAAGATGAGGAAGAGGACCAAACAAAGCAACAGTATTCCTAGACCACACAGATAAATCTTTCATACAATTTCTGTATGCACGTGCTGAATCAAACCCTTTTCCACAACATTTAAAAACTAATATCTATTCATATTACAATCATGATGAAGTGTCCACTTATATCTGAAAACAAATGGTAAAAATTTACATATTCATGCACATAAATGACAGTAAAATACTTTGGGTTAAAGACTGCAAGTATTAGACATCTGTCATGCAACAGTTAGCAATCAGGTAAGTACAAATGCTGTTAATGTTCTTGCACAAACACTTAGGTATGCAGTATAATATTTATAGAGGCTATCAAATACAATGCACCTCTTCTCCAGATTAACATTATGAATAAAACTCGTGTATTGTACCACTTTAATACGCACTGTATGTAAGCCCTTTCAGAAGAATGAATCCTACCACCGAACAGCAACAGAGATATGTTATTTTAGCAATGTGTTATTAAATCATAGCTCACACACTCTATAAATTTTTTTTCCTCATAACTTTTCCACTGAATCCTCAGAATTCATTTAGGCTGTATTAGAAAGGCCACTTACAAGGATAATGTTGATTCCTTCCATGAGTCCCACTTCAGTGACCTGGTCTTTCAGGTCTCACATTAGGTAACTTAACAGAAACAACGTAACGTGCAAACGAATGGAGAGGTAGTCCTTTAAGATTTGCTATAGTAATTGTATCTGCTTTTTCTATACATCTTGCTGTGTACCTGATACTTCACTGAAAAAAAAACATGTTTTCTGTTTGAGATTTCTGCAGTTGGGAGAGCATTGGTTTTATGGGGTTTGTATGGGGGGTTTTGAGGGGTTTGGAGGTGGGTAGGGTTTGGGGGTTTTTGCTTCTTGTTTTTGATGTTAAATACTTATTAATAACTTCCAATTTCAATTAGCAAACAAACTACCCTTCAGATCTACAAATTGCCTATGAAGATCCTCCTTCTAAAAGTTTTGTAGAATAGGGCTGCCCAGAGAAGTTGTGGTGGAAGTGTTTGGAAGTCAGCGTTTTTTCTTGAGACAAAGAAAAAAATAATTCCAGTTTGCACAAAAAATATGTGAAAGATTCAGAATCAAATAACAGATGGAACTGTTACTTAATTATGCATTAAAAGTTACTTAGTTTGTTCATTGCCATGAATACTTAATTCTAGGCGACCAAAAGAAAACTTAAGATTGAAATGTTAAAACTGTGTTTCACAATACTTCGTAGGGTTTGCACACAAGCAAGAGAATTCTACAGCATGAACTTTTCATTGTAAAATAATCACAAGGTATCAACAGCGCTTGACCTGTAACACCCATCTATTCAGACAGAAGAGCTCAAAGGTGATAGTCAGTGTCCACACTTCTGCACAGTAAAACATGTTGAGAAGCCAGCACCCACAGCATAGGTGTTTCAGGAACTTATTCTGGTCTAATGTTGCTGTGAGTGTCATTCACGAGATTGAAACTACTCCACTCCTGGAGAATGTGTATGGATGCCATTTTATGAAAATGAACCCAGCTTGGGATCTTAAATACACTCCACGCTTGTAAGTAGGAACAATGGAGTGACTAGTGTCAGAACTAAAGACTAGAACATGACTGTTTCAGACTCTATGGTTGGAGCAAGGAAGCAGAAGCTCCAGATTTGAAGAAGCGAACTCTTCCACATTTTCTTTCCCAAGTAACTTGCAAATTCTTATTAGTTCTACATCATTCCTCAAGATTCATGTAATTTGTATTTCCATACAGAACTAAACAGGTAACTAAAAACAGACAGACAAGACTAGCTTTTATTAAGCATGACTTCTGTTTCATCACATTTATAGGTGTATCATACAGACTTCTCTATCAGTCTGTTCTTTTCAAGAGCCAACTTTTTCAAGGTTATAAGTTGATTTTCAAGAAGTGAAACCACAATAAGAATTGTAGAGATCAGAATATTTTACATTACCTGGCATCCTAACAAAGCTAGTATGTGTATTCACTGCATCTTATAGCATATCAAAACAGGGCATGAAGTACACCTTTTAAATGTAATTTCAGGGTTGTTATCAGCTGCCTTTGTTATCTTTTGAGTCTACCGATACTTGCTTCTGACTTGAATAGACAGCATCAATTCTGATCAATGCTATTTCTGACATGTTCTGACATGTTATGACTTAGAAAAAATTGAAAGAATCTTTCCAATAAAATGGAAACTGTGTTCACTCAGCTTTAGGTTGAGAAGAAATTACTTAAATAGAGGATTACATGTAGAAATGCTCTGTTATTGTCATAAAGAGATGAATAAATAGAATAGATATACAGCAAGGAAGGTTTTATCATGAGATTAAAAGACAATACAGATATACCTGAAGTTCAAAGGAAATGAAAGCATACCTGTGAGGTAGGAAATAAAACTGATTCCTTTTTATGTAAAACCATACTCCTGTAGTTCTCTTGTTGGTCTTCACCTGCTATGAGGTATTTGCATAAATATTTCATGTATGCAAAATACAAACACTGTGTATTGCTTACCAGTGGTCAGCAATATTAATTCCAGTCACAGCTACCGTATCACACAACTGATCTGAGACAGACAGTGCTACCAATTTAATTAGGGTTTGAACCCATTGTTGTTAAAAATCTATGAGATCCCAAAGCACTCCACAGTCTTAACTAATGTTTGATCCCACTGTCATTAAAATCAGTGAGATCCCAAAGCACTCCACAGTCTTAACTAATGTCTAAAGTTTCATATGAGAAGACATAATAATAACTACAATGATAAATATATTAACTTCAGTGACACTGAATCAGGATTTTGCTAGATTAAGTGGAATTTAAACTCAATGCCTAAAGAGCATTCGCGACTGCCCTTTGTATAAGTTGTAACACAGTGGTTTCAGTGTTGCCATTATCAGTACTGCAAGATGAACTCTAATTTTGGTATGCTCATACATGCTGCATCGGCACCTCTGCAACAGAAAACATCCTTAAAATGGGAGAAAAGGTATACTAAATGCATTGCATATGAAATGCTTTGTATTTTATCATCCACGTAAGCAGAAGCTGAGTCAGATGTTTCAGAAACAGTCCGTTCACAGCAGTAAGGAAATCCCTCTATTTTCTGGTTTTGTTTCACGTACTGATTCCAGTAACTTAAAATGACATATAATGGAAGAGCCAAGAGAAGTGGGAAGCACAAATCTTTGCCTGTTTCACTGAAAAGTACATGAAACATCCACCCAAACATGGAGAAGCTTTGTCATTTATTAGTAAGGGCTTGACCAGCATCGTATGTCTTTTTCTAATCATTAAACTGTTGCTGTATATTTACTTCCCACTAATAGCCAAATCAATTTCCACCATATTGTTGTCTTATCTAGCAAGTTCTCCCCATTTTCTATTTGTACATTTAACTTCACCTTTCCATATACAGTATTCAATTGTGTTCACTGGTTTTCCCATCTTGCTGATTTTAGACCATGTCACTATTTTTGAAAGTTATTTTATATTCTCTCCGATTTGTCAGGAGATTCTTCTACCAAAAATTATTTCAGTTCAAATACTACCTGCAAAGTTATCAGTGTATTCTCTGTTCCACCAGCCAGCTTCTTATGAAAATTGCAACAGGGCTAGATCCAGAAATCGCTGGGGGACCAAAACTAAACTCTTGGTCAGCAAACACAGTTACAGTGGTTCTTCATGTTCTTCTGAGATCTCCTTACAATGATTTAATCTGCATTATATCTGCCAAGTCAACTGTCCTGGGTTCAGGCATAGCAGACATTTTTCTCCTTCTTAGTAGCTGGTGCAGTGCTGTGGTTGTGACTTTCAGTCTGGGAACAACGCTGATAACACCGATGTTTTCAGTTGTTGCTCAGTAATGTTTACTCTGACCAAGGACTTTCTCAGTCTCATGCTCTGCCAGGGAGGAGAGGAAGCCAGGAGGAAGCAGAGACAGGACACCTGACCCAAACTGGCCAAAGGGCTATTCCATACCACAGCACGTCATGCCCAGTATATAAACTGGGGGGAGTTACCCGGAAGGCCCAGATCGCTGCTCAGGTGTGGCTGAGTATCAGCGGGTGATGAGCAATTGTATTCTCTCCCGTTGTTATTTCCCTTACCATTGTTATTATTGGTGGTAGCAGCAGTGGTTTGTATTATACCTTAGTTACTGGAGAGCTGTTATCTCAACCTGTGGGAGTTACATTCCTCCAATTCTCCTCCCCATCCCTCTGAGAGTGGGGGGGAGGAAGAAGGGGGAGGAGTGAGCGAGCAGCTGCATGGTTCCAAGTTACCTGCCTGGGCTTAAACCATGACATCAACTAACGGCATTGCCATATAGGAAAGTATTAAAGTTGATATATCACATACTACTTCCACCTTAACCACAAAGACAGTTACACAGATTTGATGTGCCACCTTCTTGAACCATCACTGCTGATTATTTTGTTTTTTAACCGTCTTGTTACTCGCTATCTGCTTACAAATTGATAGTTTTCAAATTACTCCAGAGTCTTTCTAAAGGTTGAATATAGGGGCTGCCTTAGAGACAATTTCCTTAGTCCTTTTGTTCTCCACTTCAGATGAATATTGTTTGCTTTCCTGAATCTTCAAATACCTCTCTTATCTCCCTCTTCCTCCCCTCCCCCTCATATTATCTCTAGATAATAATGATTAACAACTCTAAAATTCCTGCTTCCTTCCTTCTTCTATGGAAGCTTTCATCAAGAAATGTAAATTTGAAATTTCCGTTATAGAAGTAGTTTAGCTGCTTTTCCTTTTCACATCTATGTTTTCTTGCCCTTTTTTGGAATTAAATTATACATATATTTTTTTTCTACGTAAACACAGCTCTTTTGGTTTTACCAGGCCACAGGACCAAAAGTTTCAAAACAGATGCCCATCTGAGTGTGTAATGACCTAGCCATCTTTTCTATAGAATCATTAAAAAGATTATAGACAGGGTTGACAGGACTGCCTGCCAAGGCACTTCCTGTCATAAAGCCCTGCCTTTCAGTTGCTTGTAATTTTGCACTAAGTCTGTTTCAGGGTTTTTATAGTCTCCTTTGCAAATAACTGAACTTTCCCAGGATGAAGAAATATGAATTGTGGTGTTGGTTATTTTTCTTTGAAAATGTAATATCCTTATTCTGGCCTCTCCTAGTCCCAGTGCCTGAGCAGTCAGCACACACCTACAGCCCTAACTCCCGCAGAAATACTTTGTTACCTCCACTGGGGCTAGAAAGATGCATAGCATAAGGGAGAGAGTGCTTCTATCCCAATTTCCTCCAGTTAATCAATGCGCAGACTGGGCCAAATTGAAAACTTGTCAAAAATTTGCTTTGCAGGATTTCAGTTTGCTTTTATCACCCAGGTCTTCAACTATTTAAGTACAAAGAGCACAAAACACTGTTTACTAATATCTGTTTCTTTTTGAACAATGCATTAAAGGAAGTCTAGGAGCAGATCTGCAGAGCCACAGACTCTTCCTCTCTGTACAAAGGACAACATTCCTGTGCCTTCACAGTAGATCTCCAACAGATCCAGTGCAACAGAACAGCATGGAACTCCCTGCCAGAAGGTATACAAATACCTGCACCATGCTGTATTAACAGTATGTTTACCTGAGATACCTTGCTAATTTTTACCCTCCCCAGACAGTTGCTGGGTAACATGATTTTACGCATTTGTAAGCTAATTCAGAGACCAAACACAAAATGCTGCATTAGGGAACAGTATGCATATTGCAACACTCCCAGCAGGCACTCGAGATTGTCAGAAACATGTTGTTACTACCTTCTTTAGTTAGAACTTCCCTGAAAATTATGCTTTATTGCAAATTTTCCTTGCAATTCCTTTTCTGAAACAGACCAGTTAAAACATAATATATAACGATTCCAGCCTAACAAAGCTCATATCAACAGAAAGAAACAGAAAATTATTTTGCAGGCTGCCTGTTGTAACTCACCTGTGGGAACAGGCTGGAATCCTCTATGGTAGTTCAACCCCACTAATCTTTGTTGCCCAATTCAGGTTGTTAGTCAGATGCTGCTGGATACCAAAGTTTAACAAGCTTTTCTGCATCAACAGGATTATGTCTTGTTCTCTGCAGAATCAGATATAATGAAGTTGCTCATTAAAAATAATGAGCTGCTTTAGTAATGGGCCCTGATCTACAGCTTCAGACTGTGGAATATCTTTTTTTCAATTGAAACATAATTAGATTCAATTGAGGTCCCCAAGGTGGGATATTAGAGGTAACCACAAAAATCATACTTAATTATGAAAACCGAATACACTGAGACTTTCAAAGACTCCTATGTAATACCTACAGTGTTAAAATACTGATAAATATTAGTTAAAAAATTAATAATGCCAAAATTATTAATTAATGGTCCTTAATTGGTTATAGAACTAGTGTTACAAAACTCAAGCCTAATTGCCTAAGGACGATTGTTTACATATTTAAAGTTAATGGCTTAAAATTCAGCAGTGTTAAGCTCAAATGATTTCCACTGACACCAGTAGGAATTAAGAAAGTCTGACACTGATAAAATCCAGGCCATTAATTTATGCACAAAGCTAAAAATCACTCTTGGAGCCAAATACACAAAGTTAAAAAAATTCCAGGCATAGGATAAAAGCAAAGATCCAGATATAGTTATCAATGCAAGGAGGCAATACCCAAAGATGATGTAAACCAAGCCCGTACCCGTGTCTGCATGTCAACCATGCAGGACAGCCAACACATGACAGTAATGCTCATCTGAGAGTCTCTAAACTGCTGCTTATCACCACCAGCATTATGATGTCAAAAGGAATTTTGTGAATGACAATAATATTTAAGAGCAGCTAGCTCTTAAAAGAAATAGCCCAGCCTGTCAAATTACAGCTCCTGCTGACTTCCAAACACATATCCGTTGACATCCCTTCTGGCAGGATCTCTGTAACTGAGAGTCTCTTCCTTCCCTTTAGTAGCTGCTCCATTCACACAAGCACACAACACTGTTACATGGCATCAAACTAACGCTGCAAAGAGTTTGGAGGTTGTTTAGGGTGGTTTTGGAGAGGTGTGTTTTTTATTTTGTGTATCCATTGCTTCTTCAAATATCCTGTCTCTGTGCAAACTGTCAGGGCTGAATATGGCCTTAAATGCCTTAATATGTTCTTTGAACCTAACTATTATTTTAATGCACAAGATAATGAATTAGCACAAAGACAGAAGCCTATGAAATAAAAACACATCACAATAGACTACTTCTAACATCCAAGCATTTCTGTTGGGATCACCTATGGTGGTGCATCCCTCCCACCCCACATCCTCTCAGCTACTCTACAATCTAAGGAATTCCAACAAGCCTTGGCCTCTGCGTAATGAGTTGGCTAGTGAAGCATCCCGTACCAGGAACTCTTACACAGCTAAGGAGTGAGGCACTGATCATACCAGGGACCCCCATCACGTGGCTAAGGTGGAGCACAACACACACAAAGTAGCTATAACATGTTCTTGAAATAACCTTTGACATGTAGACAACAGCAATATAGAAATTAGAAATAGCTTCAGTCAGTATTCTGTAGCCTTCTGCAGCCTCCTGATTTTAAGATAACCTGTCCCACTGCTCAAAATAATGTGATGCAACTCTCCCAAACCACCAAGTGGTTTTACAACGATCATTCCTCAGTGGTAAAAAAGAAGAGAGAGATCTTATAGTCTGGGCCAATGAAGTAATCTTCCTAAATATTCATATGAGCAAGTGAAAACACACTCTGTCCTCAAGTATACTGGTCATTCTTACATCCCACAGTGCCAGTATAATCCAGCTAAGAATATTTAGACTAAAAGCAGCAGAAAGGCAGGAAAGCTGGAACAGCTACTTAAGACCCTTTCAATAATTGATTCATTTTTTTCTTAGTTTGAAGATTCTCTTGCAGATATTTTAAACCTTGTAAAGTTAGCAATACACAGGTAGTTTGATACAGGGGGCAAAAATGCAAGCAACCCTACATACTTTTGCACATTTTAAAGAGTGTTTTTATTCTTTATGCAATGGACTTTAATTATGACCTACAAAGTGTACAGTAATATAAAATGCAATTTTACCCCTCCTTAATCTTAATTTTTCAATCTTCTGCTTTTTAATCATTTGCTTCACTGACCACTTACTTGGTTAATTTCACTGAATTATTATACTGAGCCACAGAATATTATACTTTTATCAGTGAGCTTAGAAAGGTAGCTCATTATGGACCTTTAATAACTTTAAAATAGACTTTTTCTTTAGCCAGGAAACCTTATAAAAGTGTTCTACAACATTTACCACGGATTGGGTGGCAGACCTTGCTTTTTTGTAGTAATTGAAATATTAAAAATTTTTGAAATAAAAATCAGTGTATTGTTACAATCACATATACATTCATTACAACACAGAATGAAAAAGGCCTCAGACTGTGATCCTTCTGTATCCAAAACTTTTAACTGTGCCTCAACATTAACATTTTCATGTGTCTCCATTGCTTTTTATGGCAGGCTATGTCTAGCTTAGCTACAGCCTGGAGTACATCAAGTTACAAATATACTCACCCAACGCCCAAAAAAAGTGGTTGCAAAGAGTTTCCAAGATGCCCACCAGCACCAGAGGGAGGGGATGTCAGCAGACAGCTCAGAGTTCTTGCAGCAGCACAAAGAATACAGAGGCAAAACAGAAAAGCAGAGGGAGCAGGGACAGGCTCCCTGAGTTTTAGGGCAGAAAAAGGAGCTATTAAAGGAGCCTACAAACATTGCAATAAGGAAAGAAACTTTGGGCCACTGGAAGAAAAAGCAAAATCTGTGAGCGGAAAAAAGATCAAGTGAAAGACCTTGGAAGAAGACAAAGATTGACAGTGAGTTAGGAAGAGAAAGACAATTCTGTCTTCCCTTGCAAGGAACTAAAGAGAGCTTCAGGCTACAGAAGCAAATAACCATTTATACTACATACAGTAGGGAAAAATAGGGATCTGAAGGGAAAAGAAAACAAGGGGAAAATAACCAGAAGGTAAAAGCATCTTTGAGAACTTTTTCTCTGCAATAATGGAGCATCATCCATGAAGTTTCCAAATGCAAGGCAAGAGAGAAGAGAGATACTCTGGTGGGGAAAGCACATAAGAGAAAATAAAAGAACCAACAACACTTAAGGAGATGTAGAACATACAACTTCTTTCCTTTTCCCACTCTTAGCAATACAGGTATTTGGCAAGAGAACAAAAATTAAGAAGGATTTCAGCCCGTATGTTCACCTCCAGTAGACAACTGTAGAACTGGCATACATTGAAGTTACACAATCAAACTCAAGAACTATATCTGAAGCTGAGAGAGGATACAAACCTGCACACCCACACTCTTCACTGCTCTCACAAATCAAGTCCAAGGCTCCAATTACCATTTGTTTCTACTACAGCAACCCTAAAGTACCGTACCACCAGCAAAATAACCTACCTAAGAAACAGACTAACAATCTTGATGGCTTAACTCCCTCCTTCTAATAAATTGTTAGCCACCTCTAAATTGATGCTCACGAAGATTAACTACCTATCTACAAGTGACCTAGAACAACTTGCTCATCTCCAAATTCACCATGAGTCGAGTTTCTCATTATCCCCAGTTCACAAACTGCAGTTCACATGTTACCTGCTGAGGTCCGTTTTACAATGTTGGGGGTTTGGGTGGGTTTTTTGGGGGTTTTTTTAGGTATTTTTATACAGCCATAAGGTTTTGCTATTACAAGAACATGAAACTAATGATAAGCTAATACAGAGGCTCCAGAATAACTGCAACATGCTTGTGTGTATAAAGCTTATATCATAATACACATCACACACTAGCTGTCTGTAATGAACAACTATTAAGAAAAATTGCACCAGATGAGATTGCAAATCACAATTACAGTTCACATTAAAAAACAAGTATTCCAAACATCATTGGTAAATAATACATATTTCCCAGAAAAGGACTAGTTGGTTTTTAATTTTGCATTTAGTGTTTTCTAGTCCAGAGAGAAGTGAAGGAGCTGTAATTATGTTTTATTTTAATGCTGCTTTTCTTTTTGGCAAACTCCCCAGATATTAGAAAACAAAGTCCTAAAAATTTAGGACATCTTCAAACAGAAAAGAATAAAGGGGAATTTACAAGATGCAACAGAGCACAGTGCAGAGATTCCAACAGGAGTTCAACTTACTACAGTACAACCATGCAACTCAGTCCAGTACTGTGTTACTAGCTCAAGACCTGAAGGCTATGTAACTATGTTTTTTTCTTAGTATTACACTTAAGGTAATTAGCCTACCTCCCAGCAGGATTTAGCAGCTCAGTCACAGCTTCACTCACATTAATAGCTACCTCAGAAATCTATGCACTGCACTCCAAAACACAGCATGGACAAGCCCAAAATTTGGCAGCTTTTGAAAAGCAGCAGCCCTGGGCTGCTTCTGCTTCCAGCATCTTCAGTAAGAGCAGACTCAAGCCAGTGCAGAACAGTGCCATGCTCCTAAACCTAAAACTTCAGATCAGGCCTTTCCATTGAGAACAAAAAAAACCCAAAAACCAAACAACTCCCCCAGCCAAAACCAGGACACCATCCAACATGAGCATTTCATGGGCATCAGGACTTGTTTCCAGATAGATTGAAACACAAATTTTGCTTTCATTAGTTATTTATCACAATTAGATTTAAATGCAATTTCTCCTAAAAAAAAAAAAAAAAAAAAAAAACAAACCAAAAAATCCAACAGGAAGAACTCATAGAAATATGCAAGCCTTATCACAGACCTGACAGAAGTAGTGATAAGCCTCCAGCTTTCTTGTAACCAGGAAACAAAACACTGAGGTAGCCCTCAAAATTGTAGCATTCAGGTAGATTACAGATTAAATCTTGAGGAGATGGAAGTGTCTCGTTTTCTCTGAAACCACAGCAAATCTCATCATTCACATAGAACTCATTTAACTAAATAACTGCCAGAGGACCAGTCAAACAGGATTTTCACTGAAACAAATTCAGATTTGCCCTTGTCTGTTCTATTCAGATTCTTTTATAGCACATGGGTATCTTCATTAAAAGCACTCACTAGCAGTGGGACGATCTTACCCATGCACAGTTATACCTATTAGTGACAAAGTAGGTTTTAAAAAGGTGCTGCTAACAGTAGAGCACAGGAGATAAAAGCACTCAATCACCTGAAGGTTCAAGTACATCTCAGGACTCCTGACATGATACAGCCATCCTCTGAAGTGACACAGAACTGAGAAAAAAATATTTGTATCTTTTGAAAGGGTTGGCAATTCACTGATTTTTAAAAGGCCCCACTCATTTGTGTGCACGTTGTTTTATTAAAGCAGTCAGATCTCTGCAATCATTATATAAAACTTTATGCTGTTGATCAACTGCTTAGCAAATGTAAAAGCATTTTCAGCATAGCACGTTCTGACAGTGATAGTCTCTGTTCTTCCTAGAATTTTCTCACTAACACAGCTGGGACAGCTATGCATTGAACAGCAGAGACAGAATTTAGAACCCAAAGGATACACTGAACAGTAGCGTATTCAGTGGCCCCTAACTCTGTACTGTGTGCTGCGATCGTACCTAATCTATAGGCATTCCCTTGGCAATACAGCAATGTTCACAGTTCAGTATCTGCAAATAACAAAATAAAAAAGAAAAAAAAAAAAAAAAAAAAAAAAAAAAAAGAGAGACCCCACTTAGTCCAAGCCCTGCTGTCATATCCATATGATTTCTAAAGGTCCATAGTGGCAGACTGTACAGCCTTCCCATGTAACCTGTTCATGCTTCACTATCCTCTTTGCTGATGGAAAGTTTTTCAGGCCATCAAATCTAAGTCTCCCACACTTATATTTGATCACATTACCCTCTGTCTCACCCACCGTATGTAGCTTATTTCTTTTCCACGTTACATATCTTAGGACTGGAGATGTGTCTAGCCTCACTTCTTTCATGGCTTACAAGGCTCTTAGTTGAAGAATTCTGATGAGGCCAACATTTCCCTCTATCTTTAAGGAAATGTGATGCTCAGAAGTGGATGCAGTCTCATATCACTGCTGAATACAGCAAGAATCCTCCATGCATCTTACCTAGTACATACCAGCTTACGTATTACATTATGCAACATCCACAAGGACTTGGGCACTGAATTGTCTGCCCTCCAAAACAGAGACTCAAATCTGTTCTCAAACAATGACAGCAAAATGTTATTAATGGCTTCTTGCATTAGTTCAGAGGTTCATTATTACAAAGACTTACCCTATACTGCTATTAATTTCTGACTTCTGTCATTTTCAAGACTACTGATTGTCAACTCACTAAAAAAAAAGAGAATAATAGAAGACCCCTACATAACTAAATCAGCATTTGAAAACAAGGCACATTTGGAGCAGCATGTAGATTTGTAACCTAGCAAAGCATTACCAAAAAAAAATTCTTTAAGGGAACCACTCATATTCTTAAAGTTAGGTACATGTCTAAAGAGTTTGTTGGGATGATAGCAGAAATTGCCAAGAGGCACAGTGCATTCCTACATTTGTTAATGTCATTCTGTGCCTCTGTCAAGATGCTGAGAAACACCACCAGCTAAGTCACAGTATTTTCAGTGGTAGCCTTCAACAAGCATGGTGCGCCCACTTACAAACATTGCTAACTATTCTGCACTAATCTGTCAAGCTACTAGAGCTATTATAGGTGATTCCTTTATTGCCTGTCCAATTTTAACTAAAGAATGCAATTCTTCATACTCATACTTAATTATTTATTAACATAACTTAAAATTCATATAGAAATACCGCATCTAACCATGTATCAAAATCAGTAATTCCATTAATAAAATGAGAACTAATTTTCAGTCATGTAATATTCTTAGCACAAGACCTATTTAGGTCATCTATTTTATGCTGACAAGAAATCCAGAAGTGCTCTATTATGATTTTTTTCCCCTCCAATAAAATTAGCATCCCATGAATGCAATTAATGTATCAACTAGGCAATGCTATTAAAAGCATTTAAACCAATAAAAATCAAACCCTGCATATTCTGACTTTTTGTGCATACATATTAAGGTTGAACTTCATAAGTCTGTCAAGTATAATCCTACCAGTATATTCCTGCTATTCATGAGAAAGGTGGGAGTATAAAAAACCAAAAAACAACTCCCCCTCCCAAAAAAAACAAAACAAAAAAAAAAAAAACCACCAACCACAAAACACCACGACAAAAAGGTTCTTTATACAAAGGTAAGACAATCAAGAACAACTTTAGCACAAATGCAATTTGTGCAGTTCAACGTAAGCTACACACACACTGGACCCACCTTCTGACTACCCCTGCAGCTCCCTTCCCATAACCACACAGCCACAGCAGCAGGCTTTTCACATTCCGATAATTTTATAACCCATTTAAATCTAATTTCCTTTCTAAGTGATAATGGCACTAAGATAAAAAATGTTCTTTGGTGTCTAGTTTAAAATCTATTTCTGAAAGCTTAATTTTTCAGTATCATATCTCTGTTTTTTAAACCATTCAATTTTTTTTTTCTAATTGACCAAGTTCAATTAGATTCTGAGCACTGGCAGTTTATTAAGCCTATTCACTGCTGAATTAATGAACATTTTCCTTTGAGCTACTGATATAAAAGTACACATATTTCAACACCTGTTCTCTCCAGTCAGAGCATAAAAGTTAAATAATACCAGGACAAAATGCTTATCATATGTAAATAAATCCACAAGACCATCCAGTTGGCACTGAAAGGGGCAACACTGAAGCCAAAAGGTGTTTTTCAATAAATCCTACTACAGTTACAGCAAGATAGTGCATGGTCATTCTCAGCACAAAACAACACAACACAGGTACAGTGACGCAGCAAATTCAGAAGAGACTTCTTCTGGAAGAAAGTATATCCCATCTGTTCACTGGAGCTACAGCTGCTCCCAGGACTACCTGGGAGAGGCACAGCACATTGGGCATGGGGAGGAGAGACATGAGCCAGTTCAACCAGCACAAGGAAGCAGGAAGGCACCACTGTCATTAGCTCAGGCACCCATTTGGAAACCAGATGGAGCATCAACAAGCTGCAAGTCATTTCCCAAGAGCACCATGAGGAGAATGCTGGTGTTGAAGAGCATTTTGCTGATGGCCTTTAACTGCTATGGGACAACAAGGCCCAGACTTCTCCCACGTATCACTAAGCTTATCTCTAAAGCAACTGAATTACAAAGTAAATTGCTTACAGTTTCTTCCTGCAGAGCACACAATGCACTTTCCCAGAACAATTCAGCCATGGATCTCTGGGTATCAAACATACAAGAAAAGCTGAGGATCCTAATGTAGTCATCCCAGATAGCTTCTTGAAATGTGGGGAGATTAATCCAGGCTAGACTGTGGCCATTGATGTGGGCTAGTCAAATGGGGGTGGCGAGTTGTGCGGGTTTTTAAACACTGTACTTCAAGGATTCCAATTTCTTCCCAGTCTTGCACTACATTCACAATCAAAGTTTCTCTTTGAAACTTAGATTTGAAAGAGATGCCTTGTAAATCTGTGACAGCTTAGCCAGTTTGTGAACTCTCAAAATACTTTATCTACTTGCTATCTATACGAAAGATTTCCTATCTCTTCCAAAACTTCAGTCATTTGTTGAGCCCTGTTCTGAGACTAGCAAGTATTTGCAAGTACTGATACTCAGCAACAGCTTCTAGACATAAATTTTTAAAATACTAAAATTTATTTTTTTAATTTTTAAATCACCAGAGCACACCCTAACCCAGGACCTCCCAAACAATTTCTCATTTCAGGACATTAGTAGAAAATGCCTTACATCTTAAATTCTATCTGGCTGGACCTGTACTCAGATCTTAGCTGCCACCACAGAAATTCAGGGATGGCACTTGAAAGCATGCTAATGCCCCAGGCAGGACCCTGCCTCATGCAGTCACACTCCATACAACAGCATGAGAAAATCCACTGTGCTACCTCTGTACCCATGTTTCCATGCACTATTGCTCAGGAAAGGAGTTTCCTTGCTGTGATCCTTAGTGTTAAGCATATTTATCAATACTGTAATGCTTATTTATTATGAGTGCTTGTCAATGAAATAACTCCTCATCCAAAACTTAAGTCTAACAAAAATAAGCAAAAAAGATTTCTTGCTTGACCTGTTGGCAAGAAAAATGAATCTGAAACAGTCTGTCTTTTTCTTTTTGCCACTAGAATAAGAAGTAATAAAGTGATATTCACTTGATCGTGCACCCAGGGCTTCAAATTGCCTGTTTCACAGGCAATAGCGAAAGATAATGTATTTTAAGAGATATGATGAATTACACATCTGCAAAGGATGTATTTTACCAGTTTGACAAATCCAGAAACATCTTCTGAATAATCATTTCTCATATAATCTACCTATTAGCTCTTTACATATGGTCGGACATTCTGAGAGCTGTCATATAACACTTTCATCTCACCAACGCTATATTTTTTTTTTAACCAGATATCCTGCAAACATTTACCAAAAACTAAACAACGTAATCCACAGATCCTGGTCATGTTAACCAGAGCTAACACCTGTAACTCTGACATTCTGACAGAAGACAGGAAATAAAGACATTCCTCCAGTAATTAATGTCATGACCTTATTTTTAGGCTCTTAACACCATTGCTTACATTACAATAAACATACAGGTTCAGGTGTTGTTCTAAGTTGAAGAGAATTAATGAACTTAAATAGAAAAAGATTACTAATATTGGAAACAATGCCACGATCATCTAAACACCAATACGTTAAACTACTTTTATATATTTGTTATTTTAATGAATCATGGCATTATAATATGACTTCTAAAATAATTAAACAAAAAACGCATACATGACTATTCATGCAACCTTACTGTTGCTTGCATACTGTGTGATTAAAGAAAAGCAATCAGGAAACCACTCCTGAGAAGCACAATCAAAAACACTATCATGAGGGCAGTTAAAGAGTAGAAGGCCACATCTGGAAAGCATTATCAGGAAACTATCTTAATTTAAAAAAAAAAATAAAATAGGAGTCTCCTAATAGGAGAGCAATCAGCCATTGTCAAGATGTCAACCTATGTACAGAACAGTACAAATCTCTTACAGATGCCCATAACAACTTACACAGAGATTTCTTCACGCTGTCAGAAAAAGCTTATCACTTGCATGGTGACAGACCAGTGCTTGAGAATCAGCAGTGGAGACCTGATCACTTTGGTATCCTGTAATGTTAAATATTTTCACATTGTCTTACCAATTAAGTTACAGTACAAAGCCTGTTCACTACCTCATCCTTACTACTGATTTGTAATTTGGAATCAAGAATATTTGTGTAGGGAGAAGAGTGGGCAATACTCTTCTTCCACACTTTGCGTAGAGAAAAGTAGGGCAATAAATATGGCCTTTGAGATAGCTCATTCCACTGACAGATAAGACTCCTGATGAAGAAAAAAAGCTGTTTAAGCTAAGGTTTACAGGTGATTTGAGAAACTGTGTTATGAATATTTAGTTAATGGCACTTTCCAGAAGTGGAAGGATAATTCTCATTTACAAGTATTTCTAGGCAAAACTCCAGAAGTGCTGAATTTTCCACACCTTTGAAATAATTAAGGAGTGCAAGTAAATAAAAATTCTCACTCCCTCCTAATATGACTAGAATATAAGCATATGATCAAAAAATTACAACGATGCTAAAAAGAAATGCAACTTCTTCCTAATAAGTTTAGGCACATAATAGGATTCAGCCATCAGAGAAATGGACTAGATTTCCCAATAAAGTCTCTCATTTCTAATTCCTATTACTGTATTACATTGGAAAGCTTTTTGCAAGTGACACTGTGGGTACACATCAGCCACCAGAAAAAAAAAAAAAAAAAAAAAAATCAGCCTCCAAGAACAAGTCCTCTGTCTCTTGCAGATAACTCACACATATGTAAGAAAAAACTAACGTTAATGTTCCATCATTGCAAGAAATACAACTGTAAGACAATGTTAGAACAGTGTATCCAGAACAACCAGTTTCTGTAGGTACCAGCACATAAAAAGAAAATGTCATTTGCTCAGATTTACCAGCATTTAAATTCCCAGGTACTTGTTTTCAGCTAACTCAAAGGACTTTTGACTTCAATCTGGGCCATCTCAACCTCAGTCTTCTAGATTCACAGTAACAGGCCACAGCCATCTTCCATCACATTCCTGGAAAAAGCACAGCTACTCCACTTCAAGCACGTTACTTCTATGGAGCTGACATTTTCTTACCAATGTTAACTGCGATAGTCATAGATGGACAGCACTGATCAAAAATACATTACTGTGACACCGCAAACTCTGCATATGAACATCTCTCAAAAACAAAGAACGTGGCAAATCTCCTAGAGTCGGGGGGGGTGGGGAGGGGGGCTGGAAGAAACATCATACAAGCACTCCTGCATTCACAAGTAAGGTGCACTACACAGCTGCCTTCATGTTCAATTGTAATTTAGTAATAAACTGTATGCATTACTAGAACTTGGAAACATTATCTTGAGAAAGAAGTGCAGAGTAAATTTCATTTCAATATTTTACTACGAATCAATCTTTCATTTTCATTGAAGAGAAGCTTCAGCCTATTTTTGTATAAATTACATTTTTTAAAAAAAGTATTGCTGGAAAAAGAGAGCCTTTGATCTTACCTCAAATTTAGTCAAGACTTTCATGTTTAATTTCTTATAACGCACTGCAAAAACACAGAACCACCTGAAGTCATAAAGATGGATTAGGAAGGGGTGAGAAAACCATGTTGGTATCACAGCTCTTTTACTTCCCCTTTGTTATGGTTCAAGCCCAGCCAGCAACTTGGAACTACGCAGCCGCTCGCTCACTCCCCCACTTTTTCCCTTCTCCCCCCGCTCCCGGAGGGCTGGGGAGGCGGATCAGAGGAACGTAACTCCCACGGGTTGAGATAACAGCACTCCAGTAACTAAGGTATAATACAAACCACTACTGCTACCAATAATAATGCTAAGAAA
>NW_009938590.1:60507-62692 GCF_000696875.1 Nestor notabilis
CAAGGGGAGAGGACACAACCGCTCACCACCCGCCGACCGATACCCAGCCCAACACGAGCAGTGATCTGGGCCTTCTGGGTAACTCCCCCCAGTTTACATACGGGGCATGACGTGCTGTGGTATGGAATACCCCTTTGGCCAGTTTGGGTCAGGTGTCCTGTCTCTGCTTCCTCCCGGCTTCCCCTCCTCCCTGGCAGAGCAGGAGACTGAGAAAGTCCTTGGTCAGAGTAAACATTACTGAGCAACAACTAAAAACATCGGTGTTATCAGTGTTGTTCCCAGACTGAAAGTCAAAAACACAGCACTGCACCAGCTACTAAGAAGGAGAAAAAATGACTGCTGTAGCTGAACCCAGGACACCCTTGGAGTTGCTAACATGATGCACACACAAGCATATTACTTATTTCTCCAAAACCGATGTAACTTCCCTATATCTGTGTAAAACAATTTGCTGTGACCCACATCCAGAATCAGACTTCAGCTATATATTTTAGCATATATTCAGTAGTTGTTTTTTGACATGGCCTACAAGAAAGCAGGAGAGGGACTTTTTATAAGAGCAAGTAGTGATAGAAGAAGGGTAAAGTAAAAGGATAGATTTAAATTAGATATTAGGAAGAAATTCTTTGCTGTGAGGATGGTGAGGCACTGGAACAGGTTGCTCAGAGAAGTTGTGGCTGCCTCTGGTTCAAGGCCAGGTTGGACAGGGCTTTGAGCAACCAGGTCTAGGGGAAGGTGTCCCAGCCCAGGTATATACTCATCACTGCTCAAGGAGCACTGCCCACCCTAACCCAGGGCTATACATAGCCTCCCCCCTGCCTGCCAACATTTTAATTTGGCTGAGGAAAAATTGCTGTCATGATGAAGTTGAGAAAGCTATAAATACGTGAAAGATACAATAAATCATCTCAGCATCATCTTAGCTCCTCAGTCAGCGTCTCAAATGGAGCCCAACAGTCCACTCTCACCTGCACTCCTTCCATGCCAAATTATTAACAGGCTGGTCAGCAGCACAGCCTAGCCTACATGTGTTTCCCAATAGCCCCAGCTGTACGTGCAATGAAGGTACATCTGCTCTGAAAATGTAGTATCTTGATTCAAATAAGATATGATACTTCATCTTTCATCCTCTCCAAGCACCTTCCCAAAACATCACAAGGAGAAGGAGGGAAAAAAAAAAAAGTTTGAGAATGACTATTTTACTTCTTTCCCGACTTCACCACATTATTTAACCAACTGCTGTTCACCCAAGCTTTCCTCTAAGTAAGCACAAGCTATTCCTTTCAGCTGGGAAATAAAACAATGCTAGCTGGCATTTATCACAATTTTATTTATGCCCTTTGCACCCCCTTAACGTAATTTTTCAGCTGAAATATCCTTTAACAGCTTAAAATGAGCTGATAATGAATTCTAAAAGATGTGCAACCAGAACCATTACACTGCACTCTGAACTCCTATTCCTTCTCAAATCCTGAAGACTGGCCTTAATGTTCAAGTGTCTTCATGTGACTGATTACAAATTTTCTAACAGAAAAGTATGTATTGTGTTTCAGTATTCTTGTCGCTTAATTGCTTTCAAGTGTTTTGGGCCACACACTGGTGTTGAATTAGAATGCACTAAATTAGGCCATGCAACAGAAAAGACAGATACCCTTAGTTCATTAAAGTTCTCAGTCTCAATGCATAAAATGATACAACAGGAAAGGGGAAAAAAACCAAAACAAAACCAACCACACAATAAAATAATACAATAAAAACAACCACCAACAAAACACAGTACGTCTGGGCAAAGGACACAGGAAATGCAGGTCCTTAGCACAAAAACCAAACACCCAACTCAAGCAGGCAAATGGCCTAAAAAGGCTGAACTGGCCAGCATTCAGTTGCACTTGCATTCCTACTCCAGCACACCATTTTCCTACCAGCTCATTCCACACCCCACCCTTTTTCCTGAATATCTTACACCATATGTCTCAATTTCCCTGCCCAAGGCAGTCACATTTCAGATGCAGTACTTAAGTACCAGTATCTGGGCAATAAATAGGAGCAGTAAATCAGTTTTTTTTCCAGCATAAGCGGACTGTCTGCAAGCTCCCCAGTAAAACTAGCAAGTGTGAGAGCATGGGGAAGACAACCAGGAGCCACAGCCTCCCCGAATGAAGAATGGGGGAACTCGGCGTTCAGC
>NW_009938590.1:62730-71836 GCF_000696875.1 Nestor notabilis
CAGCAGGTTACCATTTCCCTACTATATGCTGAAGGAAGCAGATAGTGGTTCAAATCAAACTGTAAAATAAAGATCCTTTGGGAAATAAGCCTTTAAAGGTAACTTAAGCTGGGGAAATAATTCAAGTCATCAAATCTGCAGTCACTTGTGAAGACTTTGCTTTTATACATTCTAGCTCTGGTTCCTATCCTGTTCATCATTGAAATATTCAGGTTAACTCCAGTAGAGGAATTAAGATTGCTACTTCTGCATGTATGGATAGATATCTACCTTTTAAACATCCTACTCAGCATTTGAGGGATCCACTCAAAATAGATTTGTACGAGATTTACTTGAATGATGCTCTCAGTCCTTTAATCTCGCCATAAAAGATGGTAGCTTTCAAGAGATTTGAAATGCTTGGTAACATTTACAGTAAGTTTCCAGGGGATGTAGAGACTGATATAAATGCTTTTAATTTACTCTGAAAAGCAATGTTTTCTAGATTTTGTTTGAGCAATTTCTGTTTCAAAAATCAACATCTTTCCATCCGCTTGGTTGTTTTAGAGACTAATGATTAATTTTGGCTGGCATGTTACTGCCAAAATTTATGCAGAATTAAGAAAATGTTTACCCCATCTCCTCGAGTTGCACAGGCTGTTTGTACACCCTAGTGGAGAAAGAAAGTAGTGGACGTTTCAGAGAAACCCTACAGAATAGCTGTTAAGAAATGGAGTATTTGGGGTATGATATAAGCCATAGAATGAAGCAAAATAATTACTGATGTAGACCTTCAATATCAGACCTTTAACATTCAAATTCTGGTGAATTTATTTCTGTGAAATGAGGCCCAAAGTCTCTGAAGTTCAAAAGAAGCAGCATTGAAGTCTACGATGACGTTAATTTACATTTGAAAACACACGTAATTGCCATCCTTTAAATCCCTCTCTTTCTCACATCTCCTACAAAGGCTGCAGAAAATGCGTTCCTCAGTATGCAGCAAGCACGATATCTCTGATCATATTTCCAGTATAGCTATTTCTCTTTCATCATTGCGGTTTGTTGCTTCATTTCCTCAAAAAAAATCACAGAACATGTCGGTAACGTATACTTATGTAAAATAATCTACCAGTATGGTCCCTGAAAACAGAAGTCCTACATAATTGAATTCCTGTAAAAATAGAAATTAATACTAACAGAAATTTCAGCTTAGTCACTCTACTTTGTTTTCAAACTAAGTCACAGAACATTTGTTATTCACCACAAAACCTAATTAAGAACAAACAAACAAACAAACAAACAACACCTCTAAAACATAGTTTGAAGTTGAAAGATTATTTTCTGTACTTTTCCATCAAAACCATGCATCACAATAATGAGTTCTGCAATGGCAATTTTCCCCAGTTCTTACACTACTCTTGAAAAAAGTGTAGTTATGGGGTGGGGTTTTTTTTCCTGGGTTTTATGTAATTGTAATTTTTTAAACAAACTCTCGTCCTAATATGTATTTTGTACTATCATAAGGTTAAAATATGATATGCCTCATTTAGTTTACTCAAACTGAAGTTTAACCAAATCCTTTTATTAGAATTGTTTCATAACTGTAAAATGTTTTCCGTAAAATGCTTTTGTAATTCCATATTGGTATTATATCCTTAAGATTCATCTGCAGTACTAGAGATACAATACAGATATAGTAGTTGATTGGTAGAATAGCTGTCATAAATTTCAGTTTACTGGAACATCACACTGTAAGGTAATGAGCTCCTTTTCCACATTTCAGTGCGGAGTTTCCTGTTCCATCTATTTTTAAAATTGAAGTACAGGAGCAGCTTGAAAATCAGGCCTAAGTTCTGCACATGGACATAGTACCTGTGATGTCCATCAGACATTTTGTCCTTACTCCCAACACATCGAGGACCTATAGGAATCATAAACAAATCTGGTAACAGATTTCCCATCTTCTGTCGGAAGGACCAGATTAAATGATCCTGCTGGAATGCTGCATCTTAGGTTCACTCTTTACTACAGATGAGGAAATCAACATTAAATTCATCCTCAGGCTATAAAATCCCAAGAGAAGAAACCCCTGTGGTGTCACTTTTAATGGAAATACTTGCTCGGTTATCTATACAGCCCAGATCTGAGGCCTGCTAAATATGACTACAAATAGTTATTCTGCTTATGGGTTTTTCTTGGCCATCTATTGCTAATAAACTATAAGCAGTTCTGTGGTACAAATCACTCAATTCTCACAGATATTTTTAAACCATGAAACTTTACTTGCAAGTCCTGAATGAAGATTTACTACATGGCAGCCACCACGTTAAGCCTTCTTCCTTCACACATACAAAACTTTCACGTAAGTCAACAGAACTAATGAGTAAAGATTTTCTGATGTTTCTACATAGCAGTCACTAAGAAAAATAGTAAGATAAATTTCACATGCAATCTTAAACATTTCACCACTCATCTCTCCCTGTTTGCGTATAGGTACACTCCACAGAATGGGTGGTCCTTAAAGCAAGTAGAATACTATCAAAGATATTTTCCAGGGTTTTTTTTCTATATCCAAGCCTTAGAAATATGAAAGGACAAATTGAAAAATGACATATTCTCCCCTGCCCATGTGCTTGCTCTTGTAAGTTAAGAAAAATTGGAAAGAAAAAAACATTATTTTTGTCCTACTGGATTTTCTCTAAATATGCTTTAAAAAAGGAGACAAACTGAAAAGGTAGATTTTTTTTTAAGCTGCAATAAAACCTGGAGGTATCTTAAAATTAAGATCTAGGTGTAAATTACTAGATAATGCCAAAGACACTGAGAGCCCATTCCCATTCACCATAGCTCAATTCGTGGAGCTCAGCACAGAACTTCTCAGTCCTCATAAATTGATAGATGAATGTATTTTCCCAAAATTATTTTTATAGTACAGAATTTTGCCATATCTTGATTCATAAGATAGCATTTGAAAAGAAACTCTTCTTCACAAATTTAATATTTTATCCATCTTTTGTAATGGTTCTTTGATAGGAAAGGTGAACATCAACTCCTGTAAGTCTTGGCACAATTCTGAAGAAAATAAAACTTTTTCCTAAAACACAGCAAGAGACAAACTGCTTATAACTAACAGAATTTATACCAAAAGGTGAAGTAAACACTGGCAAAGCTGTAACCTGGTCTGCTATTTCTCCTCTTTTTAATGCAATATAATAACCAATTGACATTACAACACAAGCCATTCTAGAAACAAACTGAAAATTCGAAACATGAAGCTAAAATATAAAAATTGTAGATGACTTTCTAAACTAATCTAAAATATTAATTTTATTCTTTCTGAATTTATCCTCATGAACACTTCCTTATGTTTCTTATTGAAGATAACACATTTTGCTTTTCAGTAACAGAGAAAGCTGTTCTTACTGCTCACAGTAAACTTAGTTCATGTGCTATCATTAGACCTGCTACAGTAGTAAGACCAGAGTGTCTATAAGAGAAGTCAAGTTCTCCAAAATGTTTTCACTGTTATCCAAGCACTTGTGAACAAGCGACAAGCACAAACGTATTGGCTGACTTCCATTCACAGACAGCAGATTGAGTCCTGGTATTTCCACTTGCTCAATTTGTACCATATTTCCCCACAACCACCTCTCAAAGTCTGGAAAAAACAATGTGTGTGCTCTCTCAAGCATACCATCTGCACATCCAGCATCAAACAACCCTGAAAGTAGCATCAGAGCAACTCCCATGAGCACTGTGACTTTGCACAGAAGATAGCTTTATTTGTGAGAACCTAGGCTGTAAAGATCCCCTCTGAAAGATACTCAGAGTCCCTTGTGCGTCCCTCTAAGAGCCTACCCATTTCTTAACGGATGAGATACCTCTTTTCTATAGGATCAAAAATGCACTGGCTACCAGTACATTTGGGTGCCTTTTATAAATCATTAATCCTTTCCCTGCCAGATATGAATTAAAACCAGCTTTCTCAATCAGGTTTCTCAAACATTGCAAGTACATTTATTTGTCATTAGAATTTCTTTCACAGTTTTATTTAGATAGGCATTTTTTCAAATCCATCCTATCCTTGCAAACAGTTGCCCTCCCTCCGTTGGCCTGATCCACAGTAATATGTGTAAAATAGAGATCCATTTTTCTTGCCAGACAGGGTAGATGGTTGTCTGAAGTGAAAAGTTTCATTTCCCAGCATCTTTCATTGAAACTATCACCTGATAATTATACAGAATAGGAAGTAACCATTCATCAAACTCATAATGTATCAATTTATCATGGTGATTCTCTCCATGTGAAACATGAGAACAAAAATGAATCAGCCAAACCAAACTCCATCACATCAAAGTTAAAAAAAAAAAAAAAATCAAATGGATAAAAGGCATTTTCCTCATATATCAGCATGATTGAGGCCCTATATATGTTAAGCTACCTTCTGTCATTTTAGGAGATTAAAATAATCTCAAATCCTTAAAATTCAAGCTAGTATGATCTTATTGGCAATTCAAAATTATTAAATGTTATCTGACTATTAAGTGTGGGTAACAAGATTTTTCATTCCCATGCAATTTAGTTAAAGTATCATTTAAAGTAACACTGCATTCCACAAACAAATCCATCTAAACACATCCTATTAGCTGAAAATACGTATGTATACATTTGCTTTAGCAATACCTAACCTTCAGCATCTCCTCAACATAAAATCATCATAAATGCATTAGTGTATTTGTTGCTTTTGGCTGGCCTAACATTACTTGACTCATACAATTACATCTTAGACCAGCTAAATAAATTAAAACGTATTTCCTAATGTCATGATTCTCTGCTATTGCCTACTGGAATTGCACTCACAGAGCATTTGTCATCCCATACAACAGATGCCAAAGTGTGTGAAGATGTCATTTCTGAACAGAACACATTTTCCTGAACAGTCAAGATGCTTATAGGGAAAATTACTTAAATTATATGGATAAGTAAGTACAAGATAGAGCCATTTGGCAGTATCCAAAATAAAGGTCTGTGGAGCACTTTGGTCTTCGTGGGGCTGCATTTCTGTTTAAGCAAGTACAGGAAAAGCAGTCAGAGGATGACAGCCATGCCTACTCTGATCCTTTTTGCTACCTAACAGGAACAGTTTATACTGTTAAACTTACACCCATTCCTCTGACCATACTACTGCAAAGGGACTGAGAATGTGGTAGGAGCAGACACACACATGCCTCTGCCCAACATCCTTCCCAATCTGTTTTGTCAGAGGACTGTGCAGAAACTAGCAAAGTTCACCTTTCTCTGACAAAATGGAGATGTGAAAGAGATTTTAAAACCATTTGGAATATAGAGGTACATGACCCTAAATCCTGCCCAAATTTATAGCAAGCTGAGGAAATAGTGGCAAATTTTCTGTATGTCAAACCTACATTGAAATCATAAGAACAAGTTTAGTCCAATGAACTTATAATAGTTAATATTATATATTATATAATAGTGAAGTACCACACTTGCCAGATTTTCTTCACATGTTTCAATAACCATTTACTTCTGAGAATACATGTTGAATGTCTAATGGACAGCCAACCGGAAGGGTATGCAGAAACTCAATAGCCAAATAAAGATATTTTATACCTTTGAGAAATAGTAACTAGTCTTTTATTCTTACTACTGGATAAGAAGCAATTCTTTCTATGCTACTCCACAGTTTCTGTGATCATGCCACTCTCACATGAAGAGGGACCTACACCAAAGCCACCACGCCTGGCAAAAACCTAGCATGTATCTACTTTGGCTTATATACTTCCACTATGTTCTTCCACAAGAAAATTCACTCAGGAAGAAGTATGCCTGTATGGTACAGGTACCTGATGCTGCTGCACAGCAAGCCATACTGGAGGGCCACCACCGCTCCCAAACATCAAGGCCAAACCTCCATGCCCTCTTCTCACTGTGGAGGTGTGGAATCTCTTTCTAGGTGTTACAGGCATTTTACTGAACTTCAAGCACTGTCTTAGATTCAGGCCTTATTCATTTGATCTCCTATTTCCCATTGGGTATATGTTCACTGTTAATGACAGTCCTTTATCTAACATTTTTGCTGGCTTAATAAAGCTACTTAGTGGTTAAAAAAAAAACCAAAAAAACAAAAACACACAAAAAAAGGCATGAGAGCACGCTTCTTTCTCCAGCCACCCCCATTTAGCAGCTCTACACAAAGCAGCAGCTTTCCGGTAGGGAGGATGCCGACACCTGAACCCACCTGAAAGACACTGAGATAGAGATTTCTGATTTTCTGATATTAATTCATTCAATTAAAACACACACCTTCCCATGACTTCCCCCTCTTGAAGGCAAGACCTGGCCTATTATGACCTGAAACACAGTTTGTATGTGAAGTAAAATTCTACAGCAGGCTATGTGCTTCTTTCCAAACTCCTGTCACTGAAGAATCAGGAAGAGTTTAAGAAAGCAGAATTAATCATAAGAGCTGCATTAGCAGTGGTTGTGCAGGACATCATCCAAACTGATGTCAAATTCCTTTACTTCCAAGGCTTTGTCATACATAATCCCTCAGCATAAGGCAAGTACTCAGGTACTTACGTAAAGTTAAAAATTAATGACAAGATTAATTTTTATTATTACCCAAGGATTTTTTTAGTCAATTTACATTCTAAGAATTCAGTAAATTATTAGAACATACATTTTCATAGAAGTTCATCTTGTAAAAGCAATGATTACACAGATTAATATAGTTCTTTATATTAATACTTTCTATCTAATAAGAGATCTTTCAGTACAGTAAATACTTGCTGTAGTAAAATTTTTAATTAATTTTCCAAATCTATCTATATTCCATATAGAGACACACATATAAATTGTGTTCCTATACATCAGCAAGCCATCACTCAATTGAATACATTCGCTGATTGATTTCCTAGAAGTAAAGGGATTCACAAAGTGGAGAAACAAAAACATTATTTCCTTGCCCTGATCTTCTAGAGCCACTGATAAGGCCAAAAACCCAGCTTCAACAGGGATGCAAGGTGGGAAAAAGGAGGTGGAGAACAAGAGAAGGTCAAAAGGTAAATTTTCCATGTAACACCTAACAGGTACATGTACACTAATGTTTCAGATTGGGCTGGAAATGCATTTTTGAGGTAATCCCACTGCTGCACACCCGGCTCACCAAGCTGGGGTTGCAGCACCAAGTAGGCAGCCAGACACACTCCCAAGGCACCCCAAAAGCACACATCAGGCTGCTGGTGGGTGCTCAGTCCCACAACCAGACCACGGCCATTGCTCACAAGTGTCCTGTATGGATGCCAGTTCCACCCTCTTCCCACTGTAAAGACCTACCACTGCATCACTTCCTCAGGAAGACACTGACAGAGCCACCAGCATTAGCTACACCCAGACTTACCCCCACTCCTCCTTCACATGTCTCATCTTGAATTGCATCTTGACTTTACAATTTCTAACCTCCTAAACTCTGCCATTAAATTTACTGTTCAGTCACAAAAAGCCACTTTAGTAAACAGTACGAGATCCATGCTTTGAACCTACGTCCCCAGAGGATACTTCAGAGATAAGTCTATTACTGCCAGGAATGCAGCAACTAAATCAAAGACATTCTAACACTATCACCTCCAATCTCCCACAGGCCTTTCCTTTTTAACCTAAGTCCTCCTCTCTGCCCTTTCTTTCAATCTCTGGTTGTCCTTCATGTTTGCTATGCATTACATAACTTCCACTCTCACTGGTCTCCACCCACAAATCCCTCAGATGCAAGGTGGGGTATTTACTGTCACTTACATGGATGTGTTTGAGTCTCAGCAGCGCATATGTTGTCTGATGTGCTACTTCACTGTGATGGTGATGCCTTTAACAGCATCAAGATTTAGAAAGCTTGAGAAGAGAATGGCAATTTCAACTCTTAGTTATACCGTCTCTTTGTGTCCTTTTACATACAACTCCTGCTTCAACATCTTAAACACTTCATTTGTGTATTTGAGGTTGATGAAACTAGCATTCTTGTGAAAAAGGCTGTTTTGCGATATGTGTGAAGGTAGGGCAGATGACTGATTGCTTTAGCGCACAGTCCTGACTAGACATATCCTGGCGATCAGTTAGACCTGAAGTGTCAGGTGGGGTCTCCTCTACTTCTTCTCCTGTGACTGTGTTTGCTCTGACAGTGGATATCAGACCCCTGAAATCCAAATGTCACTTTCCTCCTTATGTTCCCCATCAGATCTGTGGTTATGCTCAACTAAGGGGCTTGTTAAGCAACTGAAAAGCCTTTCAGTAATGTATATTTTAGGTAAAAGCTTCTTATGAAAAAGTTAAGTATTAGTATACTTCTTTACTTGTCAAGACTGCTTTGAAAACTGAAATGGTATTACCATCAAGGGAGATACAGCTGCAAGATCTGGGCACAGTGACATCTTTGCCAGTTAATAAAACAAAAAGATTTAAAATAGCAGCAAAAATAAAAGCAACTAATAATTCCATTAAGACTTCTTAAAGCAAAATAATTCATTACATATTTAAATACATTTGATCATTTATTCAAGATGAATAATGAGTCTATAAGCAAGAGAGCAGCAGGGCGAATTTTCCTTTACTTCAAAAGAACCCTGTAATGTCAACATTTGAAGTTATTCTTTTTTCATAGTTAATGAGCAGCTACACGCTTACAGTCTAAAATGGCTTACTTCACACTAAGCAAGCAACCCAGAAGGAAAAAAAGAAAAGGCAAAAAGTCTTCAAGAAAGTTCATTGTGAATGAACTTCCATTTGAATGAACTTTCATTTCACCAACTACTTGCAGCTACAAGAATAAAAGCTAACTTTAACTCTCAAGCTGCATTAATTTATTTTGCAATAAATTTTCAAAAGCATTGTTGTGGTTCAATTTTTGGGAATAAAATGGCAAGATGGACGTCGCCAGATCCCCACAGATGTGATCAACAAGATAACAGCAATGTCTCCACCAACTAACAAGAAAGAAACACAAGCTTTCTTAGGTGTTGTGGGGTTCTGGAGAATGCACATCCCAAATTACAGTCTGACTGTAAGCTGTCTTTATCATGTGACATGGAAGAAGAAGGATTTCAAATGGGGCCCTGAG
>NW_009938591.1:0-2694 GCF_000696875.1 Nestor notabilis
ACAAGCACAGCAGCTACTCAAACCCCGACAGGTTTGCAGTAGTGAAAACCTGGGATCAGGATGCCCTACAGGTAACATCCTAACGCTTATAAAAAAATACCAAAACTGTGATATGTTTGCCAGCACTTAAAAGTCGACAACTGCTCTTTGCAGGCTCCAGATGCAGAACTCATTACCCAACCCAGGAGTGCCTTTAGAGAACCACTAACAGCAACATGCATTTTCTGCCCACTCAGAACACATACGTGCCTTGTACTCTATAGTAAAATAGGGGAAAAAAGATAACTTTTTAAGTGTTCTGGGATGTGATGTATAAATGTCCAATCACAGACGACTGATCCTGTTTTGGGACCTGTGTCTTCTGCGTTTGAGTTCACGAGCTTCTTCCTGATGAGAAGATTCTTCCTGACACAGCAGCCTGGTTGCTCCCTCCGCCTCACGCGCTGAGCCAGTCTAACCCAGGCGCCAGGAGACAGAGGGCAAATTCCCAGCATCACCCTGTTGCCAGTCAACAGCAACCTCCCAAACCAGGATTAATGAAGTGAAGATGCAGCAACAGGATTTACCTTTTCCTCCATGACTGGCGATGACTGCCGTGACAAACATAACAGCCAAAACAGAGCAGCAATTGCACAAAAAGCGAGACAAAAAAGAACAACCATTAGAGAGCAGAGGTCATGCAAACATGCAGTCCTATCAAAGGTATGGAGAACGCATGCACTGTCATCTACCCCACGCGCAAATGTGCACTGTGCTCATTACCCCTCCTGGATGGCCATTGATACACCCCCCCAACAGTTCTTGCACAAATTTCTCACAAGGGACAGGCGAACATACTTGCTGTACTTACAGTCTTATGCACCCCTCTGCAGTCTAACACACCCAAGCACATCCAGAGATGAAAACAAATAAATACACTCCAATTCATGTGACAGGCTATGAAAAATTATGCCCATGTCCCCCTAGTGCACACCAGTGCACCAGGATACACAAAAGCTGGTGCTCACCCCCACCTAGCTGTGCAGTGACACAAAACCAGACATCTGTCCCAAATGCTTATGCACAAGCATATACAGACACAGAGCTACGCACACACACATCAACGGTGCAAAGGTTGAAATGAAGGAAAAAGTCTCATTTCCCATTGGTGGCTCCTACAAACTCAGGTCACTGCCCCATTGGGGGCTTTCACAGATCCACAGCATTTTGCTTTTCTTCTCTCCAAGGAGACTAGCAATGTGCCACACTTACAAGGGTAAAAGACTAATTTCTCTAATACAAAGAGGTAAATCTTGATGAAAATTTTGCCCTTTGTCCCAGAGAATGGCAGTCTTGCAGATATAACCAGTAACACTTTATCCATGTATCTCCTTCATGAAATGCTAACATAAACTCACAATTAATATTAGCTTCTTTGAAAGTCAGGCAAGGAAAAGCTCATTAAAATCAGTTCCTACCACGCAGTCCATTTGGACCATGCAGTCCAAATTTGACAGGTGCATATATAAACCACCCTGTAAAAGAGAGAAGCCCTAAAGTGTGTTTTTGCCTATGGTACTTTTATATTTTACTGTGTAAGTACTTCCACAGTTAGATTCTTATTTACAGAAATGCAAGTGGGAAGGGAAGCCAGCCTAACACACTTATCCCATTTCAGCTGCCACAGTAGGATCAGACCACATTCTGGGAGTTCACTGTGGGGACTTCCAGACTGGTAGGTGGAGAGAGGAAGGAATCAAAATAGTTTGGTAAGGGAGATTTTATGAATAGAAGAACACTACTGGTTCCTTTTACACCATGCCTTCTCTTGTTCTGCACCCATCAGGCCTGTCTTTTGCCTAGGAAGGCTGCCATCTGTATTTTGATTTCTTTTTTTCCCCCAACAGGTTTTAAGATAATGCAGTTTTAGCCAGACCCCAAACACTGTGTTCTGTAATTATTTTCATTCTTCTAAGCCACTCTCTGCTGTGAGACTAATTTACTGTTTCACAGAAAACAGAGCACAGAGATAACTCACTATACAGCCACTAACAACTGCAACAGCCATTAGTTAATCCTCTCCAGAAGCACTGCAAGATATTCTTTTCTGAAAGGACTATCTGACTGCCAGAAGAACAAGGGTAAACAGGCCCTCTTGATTCACGTACAAATGTGTTTTTCCCTCCTCTATGTAAGGATTTGATAGCTTTACAAATGAGAGTGTATCAATCTTACCATAGAATCATAGAACGGTTAGGGTTGGAAAGGACCTTAAGATCATCTAGTTCCAACCCTCTGGCTACAGACAGGGACGCCTCACACCAGACCATGTCACCCAAGGCTCCGTCCAACCTGGCCTTGAACACTGCCAGGGATGGGGCAGCCACAGCTTCTCTGGGCAACCTGTGACAGCGCCTCAGCACCCTCACAGGGAAGAACTTCCTTATATCTAACCTGAACTTCCACTGTTTAAGTTTGAATCCATTGCCCCTTGTCCTATCACTACAGCCTGTAATGAAGAGACCCTCTCCAGCATTCTTCTAGGCCCCCTTCGGATACTGGAAGGCTGCTATGAGGTCTCCACGCAGCTTCTCTTCTCCAGGCTCAACAGCCCCAACTTTCTCAGCCTGTCTTCATATGGGAGGTGCTCCAGCCCCATTATCATCCTTGTGGCCCTCCTCTGGACTTGCTCCAACAGCTCCATGTCCTTTTTAT
>NW_009938591.1:2805-15861 GCF_000696875.1 Nestor notabilis
TCTGGGCTGTGAGCGCACACTGAAGCCGGCTCATGTTCAGTTTCTCATCGACCAACACCCCCAAGTCCTTCTCCGCAGGGCTGCTCTGAATCTCTTCTCCGCCCAACCTGTAGCTCTGCCTGGGATTGCCCCAACCAAGGTGTAGGACCTTGCACTGGGCTTGGCTGAACTTCATGAGGTTGGCATTGGCCACCTCTCAAGCATGACCAGGTGCCTCTGGATCCCATCTCTTCCCTCCAGCCTATCAACCAAACCACACAGCTTAGTGTTGCCAAACTTGCTGAGGGTATCTCAATCCCAATGTTCATATTGCCACCAAAGTGTCCCAACACCAGCCCCTGAGGGACACGACTCATTACCTGTCTCCAGTCGGACATTGAGCCATTGACCACAACTCTCTGCAAGCAGCCATCCAGCCAATTCTTTATCCACTGAGTGGTCCATCCATCAAATTGATGTCTCTCAAGTTCAGAGACAAGGATGTTGTGAGGGACAGTGTTGAGTGTTTTGCACAAGTCCAGGTAGATGATGTCAACTGCTCTGTTCCTATCCATCAGTTATCAACTGATTCAGAATAAATAAAGGATCTTTCTTTGAGGTACCAGTATCTTCCAACTGCAAGTTATCCTCCTAGCCTACAGAAGTATCTTTAATTATTATGGGAGGTAATGAAATAGCCAGTAGACAGTATCAGAAAAAATTCTTCACAGAGAGGGCAGTCAAGCACTGGAACAAGCAAGTGGTCATGCCTCCAAACCTGTCAGTGTTCCACAAGTGTTTGAAGAATGCTCTTAGACATATGGTTTAACCTAAAGGTTAAAGGTTGTCTTGTGTGGGGTTAGGAGTTGGACTCAATGATCCATGTGGGTCCCTTCCAGCTCAGGATATTGCCTGGCTCTAAGGCTGCAGAGAACCTGGCCGGAGTCACCAAAGTTTCTGAAGATTCCTGTCTTTTACTGCTTGACAAGGTGGGGTTGGGTCCTCTTTTCTCTCTTTCTTTCTTACAATACACAGTCTAACTTTGGCAGTTTGAAGCCTGTCTTTTCGAGGGCAGTCCAATCCAGCAACAGAGGACCACAGCAGACAGAGGGCATTCACGTGTCCTGTGCCAAGACCTGAAATTTTCTTTCTATTACATTAACCCAAAACCAACTGATATTCTGCTATTTGTTACAAACCTAAATACAAGTTTCTAAATTATCTTCACTAATTCTTCCTTTATTATTTATATTTTCCTTTAGTCTTACTTTCAAATAATTTTGCTCAATGCTGCTCTTTTGCATTTCATCATCCCTACCACATGATATTTCACAAACCTTCATGGCTTTCCATTTTTTTTCCCAGCATTTTCATCTCTGTGTTTCTGCCTATGCTGCCCTTTGTGTGTAGTCTGACACACCATCCCAATCCCTTTCAGTCTAATGCTTCCCAAAACTTTGGTTTTCAGGTGAAATCCAGTGACATTAACCAGCTGAAGTTCACAGATAATAACCAAGATCAGTCAGACATATTTTGTAGGAGACGAGGGAGGACACATGCAGCAGGCACTGTTGTCCGAATATTCCCGTGCAGCTCATACTGTCTCTGTCTATTTCTGAGATCAGCAGCTGACACGGCTTGTGGTCAGCATGTGTATAAAACCTCTTAATATTCCTCAAGGCCAGAGGAAATTAAAAAGTTTAAAAAAGACAGACAAGGGTAACAATAAGATTTAATCTCCTGCAGCATATTACTTTGTCAACACTGCTCACCTGGAAAACACTGCTTTAGTTGAAAACTTCCTGGGTTAGACAGTGTCATTATAGTGTTAATCACTGTATTAGCATGTGCTGATTAACACAAATGGCAATCAGCCATGCATAAAAACTGCCACAGAAAACACCTTTTTAACAGCTGAGTGACTTAATAGATTATACTCCATCTAAATAGATTATGTGTTGTATGATCTATTACTTCTCCAATCAGTATTTATGGAACATCACTTCTACTTGTTACCCTGTGAGCAATGTTATTGGTATATAGTATCATCAGAGATGATGAATTTGGTTCCTTCACACACCACTTAAAATCAGATGTATCTGGACAGAAACAATGAACTTCAATGCTTTAAGTTTGTTATAAGACTGCAACAGACTAGTTCTTCTGTGTAATGAACTTCTTTCCTACCACTGCCTTCTTTAAACAAAGGCTGGTTCTTACTGGTTTGGTGCTTTAAAAATGGGGGAGAAGACAGCAGTTTCTTGGGCATAAGTAAGTCTATTGAGTTACTGACTGACAGAGATCTTCCCTTCCTGTAAGGAAGGAATGGGGTGGAAGGGAAATCCATAATGGCTAACACATTTAATTGCTATAGTTTCTCTGGCTATCACACATAGCCACACACAAAGACACACACACACACACACACACACACAAATACTTAACGGGACACCTCCATCCATTTTATAGATAAACTTTTTACATGTTACCTGAGAATACAAATGTATTTTCCCAGAGGCCCCCCATCAACAGCAGCACGACAAAGCTGAAGCTTTGTAACATAACACATAAAGCTCCTTGTCGTCAAGCCTTAGAAAACATCCCCACAACTCACCCAAAACTCATTGCAAAAAAGCTCCAACGTTTAATCCATGCCCACAAGGAAAGATCCTACTTTTCGTTTCTCTCTGTCAGATACGCACACTCAGTCTGTGAGTTCCCAGGCAGCATACATAACATGTAGAGGTTATGGCCCTACCTTCTCCCAGGTAGACTGCCCTCAGTTTGATTATTTCCCCCAACTTGCTGCATCTTGGATCGCTCAATGTGTTCCACATAGGTCTGGATCATCTATGACGAGGGAAAAATATGAGCCAAACAGAGAACAAAAGACACGTTTTCTGCTTTTGTTTGATCCCCTCCGGGATCCATTTCCAATTTTCTTTCTTTTTTGTACATCTCCTTGCCTTTGCTCTTCTCTTCTAAGCTCATGATGTAAGTGAATGGACTAATCTGGCAGAAAATCTCACAACAAATAGTGTTGGAAATTATTTAAGATTAATCTCAGAAAAGCCATGGAAGAGCACATCCAAAAATAATGTAAGACATCTCCTGGAGGCTTACCAGCAGTGAGATGTGAGATAGTGGGGCACTGTTCACAGAATCACAGAACGGTTGAGGATGGAAGGAACCTCCTGGGGTCCATCGGATCAAATGCTCCTGCTCAAACAGGGCCACCTACAGCAGGTTGCCTAGTACCATGTCCAGCTGGCTTTTGAGTATCCCCAAAGATGGAGACTCCACCACACCTCCGGGCAATACATGCCAGTGCTCACCATCTTTGCAGTAAAGTAGTTTTTATTCATGTTCAGAGGGAGCATTCTGTGTTCAAGTTTGTGTCATTTGCCTCTGGTAAACTGGCCAGTTGACACTGGGCACCACTGAAAAGAACGTGGCTTCATTCTCTTAACATCCTCCATTCAGGTACTTCTGATGTTCCCAAAGTTCAGAAGCTGTAGTCATCGCTAGTATGTGTAAAGCTGAACTCTTTGACATGAGTTTACATTTAGGCAATAGGTTATTTATTTAGAAATTATGAGACAATATCCTACCTCTGTGTGACGCTGATGTAGAGCATTGTATTCTTTCTTCATTTCTGATTCACGTTCCTCCAGACGTGAAACTACCAAGAGAAGATACCAACCATCAGCTAACACACACCAGACTCAACAGAAACAGAGTAATGCACATTGTGGGATTTGGTCTTAATTACAAACTCAGTTCATGGGTACCTCCCAAAATAAGGAGTCCAAACAGTGCAATAAGACCACAGAAGCAGAGTTCTTCAGCAGTAGCCTGGTGCCCTCTAAGTGTCCTAGTTTGACAACCATTTAAATTACCCTCTGGGGTGGGCTATTCGAGAAGCCACCAGCATTACCCTCTGGCTATGTGAGGAGCAGCAGTACTGGACAAAACACCAAGGAATTCTGAGGGTAACCCCAGCCAATAAACGTGGCTGCACATGTCAAGGAAGTATTTGTAATAAATAAACAAACGAACGTATGTGATAGTTTACATGAGAAAATGAAATGGGAGGTTCTGTTCAGGGACAATGAGAAAATGGAAACCAGGTTCCAAAGCTTCATCAACAGCCCAAATCTTGTATCTGCAGAGACTGATCATACCCCACACAAGAGAAATAATTAAGCCTTTACTAAATGAGTGTGGATACATTCCATCCTTTAGAAGGCTCTGAATTTTATACCAAAGCAAGGGATAACCAGACATTTAAGCTTTTGCATACATTACATTAAAAACAAAAAGTATGAAAAATATTTTCAGAGCAGCAGTACATATGTGTGGAAGACAAAATGTATAATCGCGTCTGGTGTACAACTTTGCTTACTCTGATCTGCATAGTTTTTGGCCTTCAGCTCCAGCTGTCGAGTCTGAAATTCAAGGTGTTCCACTTGGATTTGTAGCTCTTTCTTCTCCTGCTCCAGTGCATCTTCAAACTCTATAAACTTCTGAACAGGGAAGAAGCAGAGGAGGCACAGATGAGGAATAAATGTAAAATGTGTTTGCCCTATATGAGTCTTACTCTCCTTGCAAAAAATAATCATGATAGAATATAAATCATAAAATAGGAAATAAGATTTTTTTTTAAGTGCTCTAATTAGTACAACAGCATCCAATCAAGCTGAAGATACCATTTTATGTGAGAAAGTAGTAGCTATCTTTAATATATAATTAATACATAAACTACTGTACAACATGAGCTTGCAAACCACTACAATTCTGTCATCTTCTGCCACACTGCTCTTCCTCATGCGAGACTGAATTTTTATTCCTGTTAATTTGATGTCAGAGAATACATACGTTTCCATGGCCATATATTTACAAATACATATAAATACTTCAGACCAATTCTTCTATTTGTGCTGTTTTCACAGAACCCCAGACTGGTTTGGGCTGGAAAGGACCATAAAGCTCATCCAGTTCCAACCACCTGCCACAGGCAGGGACACCTTCCACTAGACCAGGTTGCTCCAAGCCCCTGTGTCCAACCTGGCCTTGAACACTGCCAGGGATGGGGCAGCCACAGCTTCTCTGGGCAACCTGTGCCAGCGCCTCAGCACCCTCACAGGGAAGAACTTCTGCCTAAGATCTCATCTCGTTCTCCCCTCTGTAAGGTTACAGCCATTCCCCCTTGTCCTGTCCCTACAGGCCCTTGTAAAAAGCTTCACCTATAATTCACATGGAGGGTAAGTTTTGCAGAAACATGCAAGTCTTTCAGTAAAACTTAGTCACAACTCTGGGCAGCTGAGAGAAACTTCTGCACCCAGAGATGGTGACAGCAAACTCCAGAAGGGCTCTGTGGCAGGCAGGAGCCAAGCGAAGGAGAGAAGCAGGCGGAGGAGGTTCTCACAGCAGAATTTAACAGATTTATACCTAGCAAGAAGAATTTTTGCTAGCTGCTCTTGGCAAAGGAAGGAGGGAAGTGCTGATAACTCTGATTAAGTAACAACAAAGTGGTAGCTGTGCACACAGCAGTGTGAACTCTGGCACAGAACACTGGGTAGAAGAAAAGATTTTTACAGGTATTTCATGATGAAAACAACAGAAAAATACCTTATTTCAGGTTATTATTTTTCTAACATGTAACTTTTGACCTGGGAGCTTTAGTCATCCTCTACATTGAGTACTAGCATCCACAGCAAAAGACAACATGTGAAACATTCAGTTTAGCTCCACTGTAATGAACTGATATTACACATTACTCTTGACAAGGAGCTGCAGTCACAATTGCTTTCGCGAAATAAACAGCTTCAGAACAAGTCCTATCCTGGCCTTACAAACCCCAAAATTCCATACATTACTCCTGAACTGCTACATCCACAGCAGCTACAACTACAGAGCAGCCTCAACCAGCTAGTCCAGTAATTAAACACAAACCTGTCAGCTAAGCAGCAATAGCATGACTGAGGCTGGGAACAACCCTGGATTCAGAGCTGCAGAGGAGAAAATATAGTCATGGCTTTTATCTCCCTTAGAGATGTTTACAGAACCAGCGGAGATGGCAGGAGGTAACTCAGGGTTCTGGGGAGCTCACAGAGTACTTTGCTCCTGGCCCAGCTTGTCTTCCTCTCCATCTGTTTGCAAAATGCTCCTTAGGCTGAGCTCTAACAGATGCACCAGCACAGGCACATCAGCTGGCTGAGATCTCCTCTTGCTGAAGGTACAAATACTGGGCAAGAAAAGCCTTCTCTCACCCTCCTCTGCACTCTGTGCAGGGGAAAGCTCTGCTCTCCACAAATAAAGCTGCTTAAGTGGCCATGGCAGTTCCAATTCACACAGTAAAGCCTCTCTGTACACTGAAAGAGACAGACTCTCATGAAAATAACTTTTTCATAAGACTGACAAGGAAATGAATGCACTTAATGAATGCACAGTAAGATTATGTTGTTAAACTCCCCATACGAAACAATATGCACAGTACGTGACTGCATTCTCAGGACACACCCTGTGCACGTCTCCTATGGCTTCTACTGGAACAATCAGCACTGACCCTGGAGCCATCATTGTGTTCATGAGCTAGACCTCCTCTCTGCAGACAACCAAAAGACTCTATCACTTATTATTCCTGCAGACTCCTAAAACTGTTCTGTAAGTTCAGCTGAACCATGAGTCAGTTTTCATTGCTACATACCTGTATTTATAGAAACAATAAACGCATTTTAGCCACATCTCATTTTCCTGCACTCAGTGTTCTGTACTGCCTTTAATCTTTAACTGGGCTTTTAACTTTCTCTTCCTTCCTGGCCAAATTTATTGGAATAAGAGGGTTTTTTCCCCCTTATGGCTCTTTTCCAGCAGTATTTTCTAGAGATATCAGAAATGCCAATACCTTTGTTCCACTACAGTGGAGTCATCTCAGAGGCTGCACACTGAACTTTTAATTAAATTTTACAACTATACAAGGTTTTAGATTGTTCTCCGAGATGCTAATTAAACACTGAAACTCTTTAATCAGTCACGAATATCCAGCAATCTCTTTTATGGATTTTTAGAAATTTACCAAACAATCTGCATTGTAAATTTTCAGGTTTGTTCTTGAAACATTTTCCAGGATAACGGTATCATCTCAGAAATAGCAAAAAGGAAAGTAAAATCCTGACACAGCTGCACTGAGTATGAGACACAGAGAAGCAGCAGTTTAACTTGCTCCATTTGGAGCACCAAAAGAGGTATTTTCCTCGTATAATCTCCATCTCCTTGTAGGGTTTGGCTGGAACTAGTCTGCTAAAGCTCTCTTTACAAACCCTTTTAGTTACAGTCATGGGCTATATCCCCATCACATCGCCCTGCCTCAGCTCTCACTACCCTCTTGGCTTGAGATGCCCTCCTGGTCCTAGTTCTCCAGGGGCCCCCCCAGACAAGGCAGAAATAAGGGTTTTAGCAATAAAAGCAAATAGACACTAAAGAAAACATTCACAGATTTCTCAACAGTAAATTAGGAAGCAAAAGAAGGCACTGGCCCAATTTTATTCCCACTATGTACGTCATCTTTAACAGGATTCCTAGATTTGCTACAGCTCTTTTGGTTTAATTCAGAGGAAACTGATTGAAAGATTAAGTCTTCTACACATAAGGCTCAGTCATCTTCAGTCCCACCTATTTTGCAACCTAAGAGTAATAAAAGAACAGAAAACTAGAAATCAATGAATCATTTGGAGAAGAAAGAGACATGGAGACAGGAATATTAAAAATTCATATTACACTATTCTCAGACAGCATTTCAGAATAAGGTATTACAGTATACCATGTCCTGCTGGTGAAGAGATCGAATGACTACATTTGTGTGCCTGGACCGAAGGACTCTTCACTCTCCCTGTCTCTGAAGCACTTTTTAGCTGCTCCTGCATCAGAAGCCATCTCACCTGAGGTTCTTCCTGTGCAACAGAAGGTCTGAAGGGTTGAGAGCAAAAAAAGTTCCAGATCCAGACAGGGAGAATGGCTGCAGCAATGGGATGAGCAGGAGAGGTTTCACTGCCAGGGCTGTCCCCGAGGAAAGCACGCTCCAACTGAGGACATGGCTGTCCTCACACTGTCACTGCCACTCATCCTACCTGGCACAAGTGAGTTTTCACTGGGGTTGTCAGGCAGGCTTTACTTTTTTCCAGTAAGCACTTCATACAGCACCCAGGGAAGAGCCTTACCAGCCACTAAAAGCAGCAGAGACTGAAATTACCTTGCTCAGGAATATGAGCACATCCACAAGCACAAGTAAGCAGTGCAGGTTGTTAAGAGGAAACAGGCACTTCAGGTATATTTGTAGTACTCTTGTGAACAACAGCCTCTAGAGAGGGAGACAGCAGAAGCAGCACATCATGTTCAGCATGATGCTCTCCTCTGGTCCTCAATCTACAGTTCATGGACCATGGTATATGGCTATGAATAGCCCAGCTGAGCAGCAACCCCAGGCCGGCTACAGTCCCTCTCCTGCCCTAACCCAATCCAGCACACTGCAAATCTCCTTCCACAGTGTCCTCTGCACCAAACCTGCTAGAAACTCATACCAGGGCAGGAGAAAGAGAGAATACAAACTGAATAGAGTGGTTTTGGGTTTTGGGTTGTTGGGGTTGGGTTTTTTTCATTAACCAAACTCACAGAGGCAGTTACACTTTAAAACCAAGCACCTATTATTAAGTGAACACAGCTCAGTAAATAAACATCCATAGGCATTCCATATTTTCTATTTCTTTCAGAGAAGGGGGATACAAACATAGCCCTGCTGAAGCTGGGGGAATTTTCTCAGCCATTTGAAGAGCACCAAGATTTCAACCCAACCTTTAAATATCCCAAAAACAAACAAGCAGAGAGTACACTAACTTGAAAGTCACTTTCCCATCTGAACATTTTACGCCTGCAATATTTACAAACAGCACCAAAACCACTTACAATAGAAGAATCCCTCTGGTTTACTCTTGTTCCTTGTGTCATTCATCTCAGTTTGTGCCCAGGCAATCCTATTGAAATGTTGCACAAATGCTCGGCACAAAGAGGAAGCTCCATGTCTCTGTGGGTGCTGACTAAAGTCAGCCAGTCATAATAAGGGAAAAGAATATTCACATGAATCAAATGCATACTTCTAATCTCAAAAAATACTACAAATTCCAAGGACTTAGGAAAGCAGATGCTGCAGGTATTATTCTTGCTTCATTATAAACTTAAATATTTAACAGCATAGGAGTGGGCCAAAAAAAACCCCCAACAAAATAAACCCAAACAGCACAGCCTTATGGTCTTTTTAAAGACATTGATACGCTGTTTACAAAAATCACTGCCATGAGTTCCAGACCCAGGTCCTGTTTTCACTGCACAGAGCTCAGTTCAGGCCCACACCCCAGTGATTTCACTGCTTCCTGCTCCATCTTTACGGAGATGCAGTAAAGGCATTTAGAAAAGAGAAATAAAAAGAAATAATTGCACTGAGGGCTAAGAAAAAGTATTTTGCATCCCACTATGACAAAGTAGATGGGTGTACAAGAAGAACTAGCCCACACTCCCAATACCAAGGCTGACTCCAGTTAATAGAGTTAACTGCATTAATTCCAGTTTAACATTTTCAATATTTTTTATCATTTTCATGGTTTTTTTTCCAAAGCCTCTAGATTTGCTTTCCAAGATTAATTTCTGAATATGGACAGTTAAACTGTTAATCACTTCAGTAAAACAGTTGATCAGTGATTTAAGACTACTGGAGTATAGAACTGTTATATATAAAAATGAGTCACATGGATTGTTTACTGCTAGGAGATTTCAAGCAGGGTAACTGTTCTGCAGTAACCCAGGATTATGACAATGGCTCACATGCTAGTCTTTACACGGAAAATACCCAGCACAAAATCACCTGAAGGCGCCTGGCTTCCTGCTTTACTGCCTTTTGCAAAGGAAGAAAGTGGCTAAAAATAGTAGCATGTAATCAGAAATCATCACATCATATCAGTGATGAATCAAGTAGAGAGCCAGAGATGCACATAGACGCAGAAATCTCATTACGTGGCCTTAATTCGTGGTGGCTGGTAGTGTGTACAATGGTACTGCACATCAAAGGGAGCACGGGGCGTTCAGCACCAGACACATCCTGTCAAGCCCTTTGCTGGCAGGAGACTGCAGTGCTGCGTGTGCAAGACCAGGTCGAACGGGTCTCGGAGCAACCTGGTCTAGTGGGAGGTGGGAGGGGCACCCGTGGCAGGGGGCTGGAAATGGATGAGCTTTAAGGATCCTCTTCTAATAAAGCTTGCTTCTAATGAAGAAGCAAGGAACACACTCTTGGCAGACATCTGCTGGGGAGACAGAGGTCTGCTAGTGAAGTGGGGAGGGCTCATGCTGTGCACAACTGCCCTGGGGAGGTCACCTCACCTGCAGGGAGGGCACAGATGAGGGAGGCAGCACAGGTTCTGCCATCCACTTCACAGCTTCTCAGCAGCACCACGTGAGGTTGGCAACTCAGGGAGTTGTGCTGACAGTACTTTGTCTTAGAAAGCCGCAACAAAGAAAGAGGCCAACTCCTGGCTACTTAAATCTGACCTGCTCAACACCAAGTCTCCACTCCTGTTATCTGGTGAGTTTCACATGCTGCTGATGAAGCGTAGATTCTATTCAAAGTGAAGGCCTTGTTTTGCTCTCTTAATGGGAGCGATTTCACTCAACAGCAACTTTAGGAAGCGAGTTTACTTCCTCACGAAGCAGATGTCTACACAAAGTATTCGACACTCAAAACAGCAAGTCATACATTCTTATTGTAACTCCTGTACAGGCAATGGCAATAGTCGGACACCAACAATGCCAGAGCTTCAGGAACAGTGTTGTATCTTTTCACTTCTGCAATCAGAAAGAGGATCCTTAAATTAAGCCACTTCTCAGAATTACAGTGGTCAAGTCATGACCACATATTTTTATATATAAAGTCATTAAAACATTCCGGGTTTCTATCAGGAAGAGAGACAGTACAGACATATGTAGCATTCCCTTTGTGAAAAGAAAGGGTTTGCAAACATTTAAAGTGGTTCTCCCTCGCTAATCTCAAGAGCTGAAATGTACCCCCACACAAATAGAAAAACAGAGCCATCAGCTCTCACACAGTGCCATAAGCATACCTGAATCTAACATACATCAATTTTAGAAACATTTTTGCTCTAACATACATCAATTTTAGAAACATTTTTGCTCCTTGAGAGCACAGTTACTCTAACATCCAAAAACGGACTCCTTGCATTTCATCTGATAATCACTGACCTCACTCTTCAATACCTGAGGTGACAGACCCATGGCTGTGAGAAGGTGCTTCAGGCAATGCTCACCTCTTCTTCTAGAAGGCCCTTGCCTTCAGAAGACCCTTCTCCAATTGACCCAGGTCAATCTCAGCCACGGGACCTGAAGGTTGAACCCTGGGTACTCAAGGATCCCCCTGAAGACTGGATCTCCCCAGCAGTACTGACATGCAGTGAAACCACAATACATGTGTAATCCTTATAAAAGCGACATTGTACAGCAACTGTGCCACAAGAAAATATGCAACCAATATGTGTAAATTCTAATAATAGCCCGTATCTTCTCCATCTCAGAAGGTCTTAGCTACCCAAATAAGCAGATGCCATCTCCAGTATTAGTTTTGTAAGACAGAGTTCAAAAGACTTGACTGTAACATACCCACAAGCACATAAACAGCAGACCGTACACAACCTGAAACAAGTTCAGCTGCAACTGTGAAATGAGGCAATCAACAATTTAAACCCCTTTGCTACACCACACTTTTTAAAACTCTCGATAATTAACTATCTTAAATGTCACGATTGTTCCAAATCTTATCTTGCACTTACCAGAAAACTAGTGCAAAAGTTATCATGCAGTATGAAGTCCATAGGCATCAAGTACTGGACACGCTGCCGTCTCCTGCCACTCCATGTCACACAGACTGCACTGGACTGTGCCAGCAAAGGTCAGATATGTCTTACTACTGGGACTCTGCAAAGGCAATGTGACACTGGGACACTCAGGACAGCATTCACACCACCATATGAAGCACTGGTAAAATGTACCTGGAAAACTACCCACTATCCTCCTGCCTCTCAAGGAGGATCAACCCAAGCACTAGATGTGACTGTTACTCAAGGAAGAAGGGGATGAGGGAATCTGTAAAACAAGAGCAGGCTGGTGCAGTGACACACAGCCACCTCCATGCAGGCTGGACACACAGCACAGGACAGTTCACCCACCACCTTTGGCTTGGCTCCACTGCCTTGCAAACAGAGATGGGGAGAGGACAGGACCAGCTTCCATTAACACAGCAAAGATGTAAATATTTGATAGAGGGAAAACTTACTGATAGCAAAGGGCAATGCTGGCACAGGAACCAGTAAAACCAGGCCACGAATAAAAAACAAAACAACTCCACTGCAATTTAGAAAAGGAGGTAAGAGTAGAGGCAGGAGATTTAACTAATGGTTTTAAGACAAAGCTTGGTATATTTACAAAACTGATTATACAGTGCAATTGCCTGCTATACAACAAGGGACTGGACATGCTGACTCCTGCTTCCCATGCTGCTTCCAGAACAGGCAGTACTATGAAAGCTGGACACTGGGACAGAGGGATTCTCAGTAAAATTACATGGTAAATAATAGTTGAAGATAACTTGCCACATAACTGCCCATGGCAGGGGGTTGGAACTAGATGATCTTAAGGTCTTTTCTAACCCAAACCATTCTGTGATTCTGTATTTCAAGAGTGTAGATATTAATTTCCTCCCAAATCATACAGCTCATCATACGACAAGTGCAGCAAGTAGAGAGCACCCAACAACCACTATCTAAACTTTTGCCTCCCTGATTTTTCTTTCTAAATATTTTCATATATGACATTCCACTACTGAAGTCATGGGTTGCTGCTTCCTGCATAGCTTAGCATAGGCCTCCACTCAGAGAAATAAAAGATACTGATGCACTGTTTTGAAATGCTGAACATGAACAGAGCATGGATGACAATGAAACAAATATTAATGGAACAAAGATT
>NW_009938591.1:15892-25994 GCF_000696875.1 Nestor notabilis
GCGGGGGGCGAGGAATAAAAATTATGCAAGCTGGTAATGTAAACTCTTCTTCCTTTGTGAGGACCCAAATGTATTGTATGTATTTTTTGTATCTGGAATTATGGTTCAAATTATGTGGCAATTTCAATCCAACTCAGGCTACACATTACAGAAGCCACCCAGCTGAAGGAAGGAAAAGGTGAGACTAAGGCGGAGCTGGTGAAACAGGCAGTGTTTCATACAGCGGGAATTACAAAGATGCTGCAATTGCATTTAATGCTGCTACAAAAGGTGGCCGTGATGAAAATTCATCACATGTTAAAGCACATAACTATCCTGAGAGGTGCTTAAATCATTATGTTACAGATTTAAAATATTGTAACAGAGTGAGTAGAAGATCCGTGAAAGACCATCGTGGCAAGTGAGTAGCAGAGCAGTCATGGAGACTTCAGAAGGACAAGTCGCAGGCTGGTGGGAAGGGCAAGGTCTGCTGCCTGCACACCCATGGCAGGGCCCCAGAATACGGGTACAGCCCCCACTGAAGCCACAATCACCAAGAAAGGAAGCTGACAGCCATCACCAGATGGACAACCTCAACACCACGGCCATGATCAGTGTGGCAGTCAACAGAGCCTGTGATGTCCCTGAAGCTGAACATGTGGCCTGTGCTCTGCTGCACTGCATCCTCCAGAGAGAGGACAACTAGTGAAACCAGAGACCCTGCACAGCCTTGGCAGGTGCCCACGGCTGGGCCACCACAAGCTCTATCTCTCCTGCAAAGAACCAAGGCACTGTGGCGGGAATCCCAGACTGGTTTGGGTTGGAAGGGACTGTAAAGCTCATACACTTCCAACCCCCTGCCATGGGCAGGGACACTTTCCGCTAGAGCAGGTTGCTCCAAGCCCCATCCAGCCTGGCCTTGAACACTGCCAGGGATGGGGCAGCCACAGCTTCTCTGGGCAACCTGTGCCAGCGCCTCAGCACCCTCACAGGGAAGAACTTCTGCCTCAGAGCTCATCTCACTCTCCCCTCTGTCAGGTTAAAGTCATTCCCCCTCATTCTGTCCCTACAGGCCCTTGTCCAAAGCCCCTCTCCAGATTTCTTGTAGCCCCTTTAGGCACTGGCACCTGCTCTAAGGTCTCCCCTTAAGAAGCCTTTTCTTCTCCAGGCTGAACCAGCCCAGCATTCTCAGCCTGTCTCCAGAGCAGAGCTGCTCCAACCCTTGCAGCACCTCCGTGGCCTCCTCTGGACTGGCTCCAACAGCTCCACGTCTCTCTTGTGTTGGGAGCTCCAGAGAAGCCCCTTCAAATGAGACTTCTCCAGTTATGCTAGTAAGTAGAGGAGATTTCTGGAGGCAGAAGCTAATACAAGGTATATACAAATCAATGGATTAAAATAACAGTTTAAATTGAATGTGCTGTTAAACATAAATGCTCAAAGATTGAATGTGAAAGTATGGTAGTATCTGATGAACAGTATTTTTACAAATCACAGTATTATTTCCCTAATAAATCTTTCACCATTTTCTAATAAAATGAAAATGCAACAAGAAGTGACTAATAAAATTTCTTAAGCATACGTGCTTAAATACTGTACCTCCTTATTTTATATATATAAAGAGAACCAAATTGCATTGAACCAGTCAGAAACTACTTGTCTTCAAAAGACTACAGAAAAGCCCAAAGAGATAAACAAAATCAAACTGACTGCTCAGAGTGGAAAATCTCTATTTAAATAATAAAAATCAGTTACTGGAGCTTATTTTCAGGCATTCTGGTGTACGAAGGATAAAACTGATACCAAATCCAATCTATTACACATAACAAGCCTTAAAAATAAAGCTTTTTGTGTTCAAAGCTAACAAGCCACACACTCTTCATGTAGCTGTAACACTAGAGAAGACAAATTCCTTATGCAAGCAGAGCCCACCAAGCACCACACAAAGCCAAGAGGCCAGGTGCCACAGCCATACTGCTAGATTTCTCTCAATGCTTTTATTCATCCTATTCCACGAACCTCTCTTTCACTTAAAGGAAAGGATATTTCCAGCAGATACATCATGGAATCATAGAAGCATAGATGGTTTGGGTTGGAAAGGACCTTAAGATCATCTAGTTCCAACCACCCTGCCATGAGCAGGGACATGTTGCATTAAACGATGTTGCCCAAGGCTCTGTCCAACCTGGCCGTGAACACTGCCAGGGATGAAGCATTCACAACTTCCTTGGGCAACCCACTCCAGTGCCTCACCACCCTCACTGTAAAGAACTTCTTCCTTACATCTAATCTAAACTCCCCCTGTTTAAGTTTGAACCTGTTACCCCTTGTTCTACCACTACAGTCCCTAACAAAGAGTCCCTCCCCAGCATCCTGATTGGCCCCCTATGTATGTCACACTGTACAGTACCGCACCTTCACAATCTGAAATAAAACAATAAATAGATACATATTATTTAATATAATACCAAATAAATATTGGTAGCTGCTCAGATGTTCAGGAAGTAATCCTGAGAGGTCTCAAAGCTGCATGCAGCTTCCACCGATGTAGCAATAGGTTCCTGAAAAACTCAGCAGGCACAGGATCCTTCTGTTATAAAGAACAAAGATGCCACAGTGACTCTGCTAGATGAAAGATCGCATCACTCTCAGAGAAGTGAAGACTGGCTAGGGATTCTTGACACTTTAGCCATCACACTTACTTAAATTCATTTGCAATGGTATTAAGTCCAAATCTTCCCAGACCTTCTTGACTCTTCTCTTACAATTCTACCCCCTGAAATCCCAATGCTAACTGCTGCCTTCATACATACAGCATGCCCCAACAACATCCTTGAAAATCCACCTGCAGAACCATGAAAGGAAAGCAACCATAGAGCAGCCTGCATCAAGAAGAAACAAACGCTTCTCATCAAAGCCCACCCAGGGATTACAATTTGACTTATGCAAGTAACCCTGTTGAGGGGAACCTGGCCATGACCCCAGATCATCATCATCATCATCGTCAACTAACATCCAGAATATTATCTTGAATTGCTCACAGCTCACAGCACTCACTCAGATTAATTTTACTTTCAAGGTAATTTTTATAACACATGCTGATATTTACGAATATTAGGAAGTTCCATAAGCTTTGTGACACAAAGAGGATTTGTATGAAGGATCTGTGTTTGGATATAGATTTTTTTTCCTCCAAGATAAGTGAGAATAAAGTATGGCTACCAGATGGCAAGGACTGATGGGTATTACGTTTGGAAAGCCTGATTCCTCATGAAGAAGTGATTTAGAAATATGTATCACATGGTCATTTTCTATTGCCTGACACAAATTTCTTTTGTGAGCTTTGTTTAAGTTAATAAAACTTGTAAACTGAAGAGTCTCCAAATTCATTTAATCTGATCAGTGTAGACTTCATACTATTTATTAGAAAAATGTAGAATAACTACTCAAGCGTTTTTAGCGAGTAGCTTTCCAACACCTGTTTGTCCTATAACACCTCTAATGTGCTACACAAATCCACAATTTTTACCAAAAAAAAAAAAAAACCCCACAACAAATAAGCATTCTGCAATCACACATGTTTTATGGGGAGAAGATCACTGTTATTTGCATTAACACTGATCCTAGTCCTGCATCAGGAGACATGCAATTGGATGTTAAATCTTTGGCTTACAATCCTATTTAGTTTACCGCTACCATTTTCTGTAAGGAAAGGCATCCTTGGAATCCAAAGATTACCACCTTCATGTGATAATCATAATCACTCATCATAAGCCAAAGCAGTGACAGGGCTGTCACTGTTGGTAAGGATGGTTAATAAGGTTATTTTACCATCTAAGAGGGAATGGAGAGAATTAGAATTGTTATAACTAACACTTGCTACTTAGATACAAATTTGAAACACAAGTGTCTCCAGAAATATTTTTTGTTGCTGCTTGTGTTTTAAATCTCACTTTAATTGCTGAGTTTCAATCATAATCTCAATATTGTGATCAATTCTGAATCATGTCCAAGTGATATCACTGATAAAAGACACAGGAGAAAAATGAGAAAACATTATTAATATCCCCCATGATTTAAGGTTTGTCTCACCCAGAAGACATGGGGTCACTTTACAGACACTCACACTTGGGTCACTTCTTACATCTGAACAACTAAATGGATATATTTTGGAAACCTACAACTAGTAAGGACGTAAATCAAGACAACAGCAAAAGAGGATTCAAGGTAAACTGGAAGAACCCTCTAATTATGGCACAGATTCTGCTTCTCATTCTGTTGGTGAAATCTGCCCACAGACTCCAGGAATGGATGAAGAGGGGTCTGAAGAACACAGAGACACATCTCTTACACAGACAGCTGTACCGTAGGTCTGCATTCCACGCTTGCCAGTTACTTCAACTGCATGTAGTGGAAAGAATCCACATGATAAGCAGAGTCTTTCTTTATCCGTATCTGCTATTCCCAAATGGCCTCCTCCTTCAATACTATGAGGTCACCATCAAGCTGCAGAAACTCCCATTAATCAGCTATTTGTGAGGTCAGGTTTCAGGGTGCAGAAAGTGCCTTCCCAGGCTGTGATTCACTTCACAGAGACAGAAAATACAAAACAGAAAGGGAAAAAGTGCTCACAGTGGAGAACACCAGAGTTTGGAGCACAGAGCATCACCTTTGTCACCCTTCCTCATCATCTTAAGTGAGAGAATCAGTGTGTGAGGGAGGGGTGATAATTAAAATAGAGGGGGGACAGATTTTCCAAAGCCTGTTTGAGATGCAGGTAGGAGCTGGTGAACTTGCAGTGTTGCCACCCAGGTGGAGAGCTCCTGCAGTACCTCAAGCCACACAGAAACCTGTGGCAACTACAGTCTGTACCTCTCTTAGAGGACCATTTCTTCCCAAAATCCTGCCCACTGGTTTTCCAACAAAACAGCAGAGGTATCTTACTACATAAAAATAAACCGCTGGTAGGTGAACATGTTTACCATGTAAAACAACAATGCAAACAGCACACTGCAATGAGGCATACATGGCCGCGGCAGCATGCTATCAGAAGATGGAGATGTTGCTTTTTTTCAAGTGAAAAAGGTTGACATCTGCACACAAGCCCCACAGTGGCAATGCCAGCAAAGGACTTTCACAGTTCACATCCTTTACGTGTCCTGCACCTGGAAGCACAGGCCCAGGCACACCCCCCTGGTTGGGGCCACCCAGTTGGAAAGCAGCTTGACAGAAAACTGGGGGCCCTGGTGGACACCAAGGTGAACATAAGCCAGCAATGTGCCTTGCAACAAGGAAGGTGAATGGTGTCCTCGGCTACTGCCTGCAGGTCGAGGAGGTGATCCTTCCCCTTTATTCAGCTCTGGTGAATGAATTAGGGAAAGGAATTTATTCACCCCTGGAATGCTGTGTCCAGTGCTGGGCTCTCCAGCACAAGAGAGAAAGTGACAGACTGGAGAAAGCCCAGCGAAGGGCCACAATGATGATGAAGGGACTGGAGCACCTGGAGAAGAGAGGGCTCAGGGGGATCTCATCAATGTATATAAAATCCTGAAGGGAAAGTGTAAAGAGGACAGTGCCAGGCTCTCTCCAGTGGTGCCCACTGACAGGACAAGAGATGATGGGCACAAACTGGAAACACAGGACGTTTCCTCTTAACATCAGGAAATGTTTTTTCATTGTGAGGGTGACTGAGCACTGACACAGGTTGCCCAGAGGTGGTAGAGTCTCCATCTCGGCGATATTCAAATGCTGCTTGGACATGGTCCTGGGCAACCTGCTCTGGGTGACTTTGCTTAAACAGGGCGGTTGGACCACTTGACCTCCAGAGATCCCTTCCAACCTCAACCAGTCTGTGACTGTGAAAATACCAGAGCACAGCTACACCCATGGCAAAGACCAGAAGACAAGAAGTCAAGGCAGCCCTCTACGAATGTCACACACGACAGCACACACTGCTTCAAGGGGTCCCTACTCTGCAAAAGCTCACATCACTGGGCAGCTCAGAGCAGCGCTCCCCTTCTCAGTCAGGTCCAACAGCAGAACAAGCCTTTGAGAACCACAGCCTGGAAGGTTCTGCCACGTGGTTGCAGGCCAGCTCTGGGCTCCCAGAGCCAAGCAAAGGCCCAAGTACACTGCCCTGGACCTCCAACGCCTGTAGCCTGCAAACACACCTACCACCATAGGAAAAGTTGTCGTTTAGAAACAACAGCCACATCTACTGAGACAGAGGTTTCCTTAACCACTTTCCAGTGGAGACTGCTTGTGTGTGCTGGATTGTCATAGTGCAGAACACAAGCCATAAAAGCCTTTCAGGAGGGGGTCAGACCTCCTAACCAGCATCAGGTACTTACTCCTACAGTATTCTTCTCTGCATGTTAAATGAGCATCCATTTTAAAAATTCTAATGAGCATTAACTGATGCTGCAAATCAATCGAGCAAGATCTTACTGTGCTATTAACATACTTCTTGTTAGAAGTACGGCACCTCCACTGCCATGTATGAAATTTCACTGGAAGCAGTTTTCACGCAAGGAGAGGTCAGAAGGCCACCTCCACACCTGCCAGAGATACACTTTTCCGACCTCCAAGAAGTGCTGCTAATGCATGCAAACCATCCCTGTGCTTCTGTGCTTCCTATATGTGAAAGCTTTTACATGCATTTGGATGTGCAGGCTCATCTTGGAACTAGCGCCCAAACATGACTGACAGTCTCTGCTGAAAACAGCATTTAAGGCATGTGGTGGTATTCTTCAAGAGAAGAAGACTCCAGAACATTAGGAAAGCAGCCTGCATTAAAACAAAAATCTCATTAAGAGTGGACCAAAAAAAGCTTGTTTTCCCTGGGGATTTTTGCTGGTGTCCCCCAACTTTTCCCTGTCCCAACTCTACCCCCATGTGCCTTCTGAGCAGACAGCAGGAAGAGATAGCATTTGCATGCGGGATCCACCTACCTCACACCCACATGCTGAGTGTGCCACCGCCTGGTGCTGAGCTGCAGGGTGACAAGCTCTGCCTGTCTGTCCCCCAGGCAGGACTTTCACTTGGCCTTTCTCCCTTTCACTTCCACGAGTATGGCAGACAGCAGTCACCAGGTTCCTACACTGGGGACAACTGCCTGACAGAGCAATCACATAAGCATCATTTCCTGAAGAAACCAAGCTAAAGACAATACTTAGCCAGTAAAAACAAATAAATATCATGTGTTAGTATACAGCACCATGAATACCATGGCCACAAAGGAGGTAAGGGCTGGAGCATCTTTCCTAGGAGGATGGGCTGAGGGAGACAGGGCTGCTCAGCCTGGAGGAGACTCAGGAAGACCTCCCTGGGGTGGTGAGACCTGCTGGAGGGTGTGAGGACAGGGAAGCCAGGCTCTGCCCTGGATGAGGAGCAACGGGCACACACAAGATTCCACCTGAACACAAGGAAGCACTTTTTTACTGTGAAGGACATCAAACACCAGGACAGGTTGTAGAGTCTCCATCTCTGGAGATGCTCAAACTCTGAGCAGACAGAATCATGGACAACCTGCTCCGGCTGACCCTGCTTGAGCAGAGGGTGTTGGACCAGATGAGCTCAGGATGTCCCTGCCACACTAAACAATGCTGTTAATTCCACACAACACTGTACCATGCAAGCAATAATTACTCTGTGTTCATACATAATATGAAGCAGATGGAAGAAAACAAAATCACAAAAAATCTGGTGAAATCCCACATCTTCAATAGCTTAGAGGTCACAGAAAACTGAAACGTTGTCTACTAAGCCCTATAATCACACAGACTGACAGCACTGCCTCGTTTCAAGGAACTTCTGTTTCAATCCACGTGCCTAGGTGCTTCTGCTGTCCTATTTTAGGACAAGTAGAAAATATGGAATGACTCTGCAGCCCAAGTGTCTGGAAAATAAAGCAACAACTTGCTTTTAGCAAAGATTGTTTTAAAATATAATACATGGAACCATCTTAAGAGCAAGTGACAGCAGAGTACTGAGATGGAAAACTTTCTTTTATGGTATTTAGTGAGAGTGAAATTAAAATTGTTAGAAAGAGCCCTAATTTAACAAGACCTACCTACAGAGTCTGTTTGTGCATGATTTCTGCGTAAAGACGAAGCAGCAAGTGCTGACAAGACAATATAACACACATTTTTGTGCCAGAGAACAATGTCCACTTGTGGTTTCAGTTACTTTGAAATTAATAAACTAATAGAAAGTAATTGTAACTCAGGGTCTTTTGACACAATATTGCAAGAGAAGAATAACCAGGTTTTCATCTCCCAACCCCCTGATTTCACTTTAAATGTTGCAAATAGCACTGATGTGCAGAATGGAGTCCAGAGTGGGGTCCAACCCTGTTCCCAGAGGAGGATCCTCCCACTGAGAAGTGAAGATCTCAACCCAGGACCTGAGGCACAGCCCAGAAGGCTGATCACTGCTTGAGAAGTGGGATGGACCTTCCCTGGCACTGTGGGCCCTGCTACAGAACAGCAACCCACATTCTGGTGGGGAAAAACAGCCTTCTATTTTTTTATTGCTTACAATTATCTGGTGGACAGCAAAATTCTCTGTAATGTATGGATTTTCACCTCCATAACATGTAATGTACTGTAGAGTAAGCAGGATATGGCAATCGGGTGCAAATAAATAATGCAGGTTTGCTTATATGCAGAGGGAAGTAACAGCCACATATTCCATATTATGACCTTGTAACAGGGATTATGTAGAGGCAGAATACTCATTTGTTCTCATAAAAAGCAGTATTATCCACTCCTTTTTGGTAACAAGTCTTCTTGCAGACACCTTTCTCCTCCACTTGCATTGAGCTGTGCCCAAGGATGACAGAGCAGCACCATCATGGGTTCCTGAGCTTCCTTGCATGGAATGTAATGCTATCACTACATTTGCTTCCCAAAAGCACATCCTATATCTATTAAGTCAAGAACAAAAATCCCTCCCAGTCCAAAGATGCACGATCATTCCAACTAGACTCTTCCATTCCTCATCTGTCCTGTCTTTTTGGGGTTTTTTTTCACTATAAATAGTGCACTTAAAAAAAGCCCAAAACAACTGTTTCTCAGAAGCTGCAAAATCCTGTCTCTGTGCAACTTTAAGTCTCAGGTACTCAGAATAATTTTCAACCCCTACATGCATTCAAAAGAATTTTAAAATATTATTTGTCCATTAATACATAATTAAAACTCAATAAACAATAAAAACTTTAATTGGCTGGCTCTTGCCTGCAGTGTTAGTAATGGCCCACAACTGTCCTCCTCCTCAAGTCAGCAAGATTCTTGTACAGATTATTAAGCAACAAGAACACATCTGTAAAAACACTGCTTGGTGCTTGATGCTGTTCTTCAGTCCAAAAGCTATTTCATTAATTACCCTTTATCAAATCAGAACTTGACCCCTAGTAAGACTACTAAACCTTCAACATTCTACTCTTTCTTAGCCTAAAAGATGGGGGGAAAAAAACACTTTATGTGCAGTCATGTTGTGAAACGAGGACGACGCAGTGGTGATGGGCTTTTTCCACCACCAATGCTTTGTCCCAGCTCACAGGCTATCACTTCAAGAGGCTGACCAGCAAACCCTACTCATGGTCCTCATTTATGGCTAAAAAGATGCTCACGACTTCAGCAGGGAGACACGCAGACATCAAAGAAGATAGAGTGCAAGTCATCCCCCCGTCTCTGTTCTGCCCACATCTCTGTAACCCAAGAATCTTCGCTCCCTTCCATCAGAGGGGTTTGTTCTCCTTATGACACAGAAGTACTACAGGATACTGCAGATGCTAACTTGGGAAATTATTTTAGGCTTCAGGTGTAGTTTTGGTAAACACAAGTTCCAAAACCAGATGATATACCCTAAAGGTAATTTCTTCCATCAACCAAACACCTTACTGCTGACATTAAAAAAGCCGTATGGCTGCACAGAAATTATCCGCTTTAAAAAGTGGGTTTTAACCCACAAATCAGCACAAATCCTCTATATGTTGTTGGCATCGCAAAGTGAACTCGTCAAACCCATAGGCCTGCGGCTGGGTTTTAGTTTTTCTCTCCCATTTTCACCAAGGCGCTTCAGCCGCAGAGGCACCGGGCCACGGTGCCTGGGGAGGCCGGTGGGA
>NW_009938592.1:0-21570 GCF_000696875.1 Nestor notabilis
AAATTGCCAGCTGGGCTTAAACCACGACAATGTGTTATCACTTGAATGAGGTCCTACGTTTCTCTGTGCTTCATGTGTATGATTATGACTAAAAATGTATATGTATTTAAAAACTGACTTGGATTTATTTTTGTTTTTGAAGCTGGCATGGAGACAAACAGTGGAAATAATTCACTGCCTTTTCTTTCATATTGTGCTTGTTGAAATTTAAACAGACTAGACCTGTTCTGGTGGTTTTGAGCTAGTAAATGTAGTAGTGAGCCCTCCAAAAGAGATCATTTTGCTATCGGGAACCTGGAGAGCATCATGCACACACAAATGTTATTTCAGACCACTCCTCCCCACCTCAGTTTAACTATTTAAAACTGCTAAACCCAAAGTGTTAGGAGAGTTACCAACTGGATGGGGAGCACCACAGCTTAGCTCGCCCAAGGACATTGGATCAAATTGCTCCTCACTCTTAATCCTCTCTCTTGATGTCTTCTATGGACTTGAGGAGACATCAGTCCCATCTGATCCATCCATACAGGACAGCTTTCTTCTCTGTGGTGTGCTTGCTGGGAAACCTCTGAGTATTTATCTTGCCATGAAGGTTTCATTGCAGCCCCATTGAAGGAGTTCCCCAGATGCAACTCGGAAAATGGTCCGGGCACAAGACTGTTTGCTTCACTTTGCTTCTCTCTGTGTCCTGCGAGTCTGAAGCCAGGACACAGTTATTTTCCTTGAATTTTTTGCTGTCGCCATCTTTGATGGATTTATGTTGTTCTTTGGAAAGTTGTAATTCTATCAGTGAGTTTTATTCTTTCAGTAAACAGAAAGGAGGGGGCAGATGACACCAGGGTTTGCTAAATGGTTCTTCAGCATAGGTATGACTACACTGGTCCGAAGCCTGTTCCGACAGTGAGGGACTGAAAGTTGCATCTGTAGCGCATGTGTTTCGTGTCTGATGGATCTTCATGTACTGACCAGACTGTTAATATGAGAAACTAAATTTGTCAGAAAGCATCATTTCCCTTTCAGTTGAACGTGTGCAGCTGCTGCGGACACTGCTGCATGCTGGTACCAAAGAATACCACATTTTTCTTCAACAGTTTGAATGGGAAATAATTGTGGTTTCTCAGATCCCACTTTGAAGCAGCATTTTTTTTTATAGCTGGCTGACTTTAATAGCTGTAATTGTATGTGCAGTCCTGCTCCAGCTGTGCACTGGGCACCATGAGTCACTCTCCGGAAACATCCTTAGGTTCAAACACCTCTTAAAAGAGACAGTTATAAAATACTTCTAAATATCCTCTGCTCCGTTATTGGGAAGTCCCCTTCTGGTCAGGCAGCTCTGTTATTGCCATTTTAGATGGTTCTCCTGAAGTTTGCATAGGCATACCCTACACTCTGTGCTCTCAGACCAGAGCTGGGGACAGAGGAGCGGGCTGTCCTGAGTAGCCATAGATTGGCCAGTGATGGGCACACAGACTTGTAGAATTGTTTGGGTTGGAAGGGACCTTCAAAGCTCATCTAGTCCAACCCCCCTGCAATGAGCAGGGACATCTTCAACTAGATCAGGATTCCCAGAACCACATCCAGCCTGGGACGTCTCCAGGGACGGTTGGTTCATCCACCACCTCTCTGGGCAACCTGTGTCAGTGTTTACCACCCTCATTGTAAAGAATTTCTTCCTCACGTCCAGCCTGAATCTCCCCTCTTTTAATTTAAAACCGTCACCCCTTGTCCTGTCACAACAGGCCTTCTGGTCTCCCCATCTTTCCCATGGGCCTTTTATAAGAACTGAAAGGCTACAATAAGGTCTCACACCACTGCTGCTCACACCCTGTGTGCAGAGCTATGAACAGCTCCTGCCTCTTCCATCTGCTCCTCACTGCTGTCACTCCAGCATTTTTCCTAGTAGGTTAATTTGCTATGAACACTAGCCAAGAAAGCCAGGAATTTGTCTGCTTTGTCAGAAGAAACCACAGTTTAAATACCCTTGCTATAAATCACACCAGGCTTTATAAATTCCTTTCCATCAGCAAAACTCAAATCAGTTTATTAAACCGTTCAGTATTGTCTGGTGTGGCTGTAAAAGTAAAGAAACTGAGGCAGAAAAATGGAGTTCACTTTGTGTTGCCAAGTGGCCAGTAAAAAAGCTGGGGAAAAGGGATTTATCTACTTCTAGCTCTCTTCCCAGCAGCTATTGCTGTGCTGTAAATAGTTTAAATACTTAAATATTTTAAAAGTTCCTTTAAAATAATTACACTAAATGCCTCCTTATTTCATGCATTTCCTGCCCACATAGCGTATTTACATATTACATGTAGTTGAAAGGTATTATTAGAGATCCCTGCTCAGGCACCTGAGTCATAACACCTTTAACTTGCCACCATAAATAGGCACATTTGACTGAGACTGCTCGCGATGTGATGCCTCAGCCTGCGCATTGGAGGCTCTCTCCTACTGATAGCTAGGGCAGACTTCAAAACCAGACTTCTTTTATGCAGCAAAATCCTTCTTGCCTAATTCCTGGCAGATGTTTGCACCTCAGCCTGACCCTCAGTCTGTTGCAGGCAGGATGAACATCACCTTCAAGTCAAAACACCCACAAGACATCCTGTAAGTGAAGCGTGGTGACACCCAGGGGATCTGTCACTGTGATGCCAACACAACTGTCCACCCTGCCTGTCCATGTCAGCAATGCTGGAGACCAACTGCTAGTGCTGTGGGAGATGCTTGGTTGCAAAGCACGAGGTCTGTGCAAACCAGCTGACTGAAGGCAAAGGTCAGGCACTTCAGTCTGATTTTCTTATGTGCTGAGACTTGTAGGAGGTGGGGAAAGAGCTGTTGGAGTTTGAAAATGGACTCTAGTGCTACTACTGTCTGTATAATAGCTATTAGAATTTGCAGATGCAGGACTTGGTCCAAGAAATGTCAAGTCTCCCTTGCTTAAGCTGGGAACGTGGTCCAGGTGCTAGGTGGATTATCTGATGCTTTGGGAGAGCCTTGACTGCATGTGTGACCTACTCAGTGGGACTCGTTTTCCAGCAGGACCAGCCTTCCCTAAATCCGCTGTACAGCCCTGAACAATATGTGGAGTAAGACTTTCCTAAAGTGTTATAATGCCTCAGTGGATGCAGGTTATGTGCTCCATAATGTGTGCCTTGGATTCCCAGTTTTCTGGTAAGCCTGAGTGGATTTACTGCATGATGGTTGCAACCACTGCTGGACACGTAAGTCCTGGGAAAACATGGACAATAGTTTTCCATCTGTACCGAAGCTCTGAGTTGGAAAGAGATTTTATTTCCTAGGGGATGCTAAGTATATTTGGTCCATAAGAACACCCCTGCATGTACTTTGGTTAAAAAGTCAGTCCTATACGTATTCCTGGGTGACGTGGAATTTTATAGCTCATCAGAACTGACCCAGCTTTTGGGACCGCAAAGAAATGTTTGCTGTGGACTCTCAAGAGATCATCAGCAGTCCTGGAAGATTGCTGGACTTGGGTTCTCTCTTTTGATGGAGCACCACCCGCATACAATGCAGAGCAGGATGTGGTTTCCCAAGCAGAATAGCCACATTCTTGCAGGAGGCTATGGGCAGAGGGAATCTTAATTTTAGTTACTGAACATGGAACCACTTATCTGCTTATGCAGCCCTTAAAAGGGAGAAGAACATGGTCATTCTTTGCAGTCCTTTGTGGAAGCATTCTAATAGCTCAAGTTGTCCTGTGAACAGACAAGTGTATGATGTGTGTCACCAGGAAGATTTAAGTACTGGGGAGACCTTGCATTCAAAAGTGGCCTGACCTTATGTCTCCCAAAGTGCACATGGAAATCATAGACTTCTGTGCTGTTAGTATGGTCTTTGCTGGGTCTGAAATTATGTTTTTTAACAGATTAGCAATCTTTAAAATGAATGATATCATAAAACTCTGTCTAGCAAAAACGGCTGCCAACATTTTAAAATATCTACCAAATCCTCTTCCCATTAAAACAGTCTTGTTAAAGTTGTCTGCTCCAAGCAGAAAGATATTTTACTGTTCTTGGTTATGTGGTTTTTCGTCTTCAGATTTCTGTGAAACCATGTGTTTCACAAGGCATATCGAAGTTGTCTCATGGACAAAAACATGTAAACAACAAGTATGTTATTTTCTTGAAATCCTCTGTAAAATGGCTAGCCACGTTGCCTTAACTGTGCAGGCAGTTTTCAGAGGCATAAGAAGAAAGAAAGGTTTTGCAGACACTGCAAACCTGGAGCTGTGCCTGTGGCTCTCCAGTTGCCCATCAGGAAATCAGCCAAATGGGCTTTCTATGCCTTAGTTTCCCCACTTGGGAGGCAATGACTGTATAAAGCATCTGGGTTCTTCTCATGAAAAATAGAACACAAGGTCTGTGTGGTTCTGGGTTGACTCCTTAGGTCCGTCCATACCTGCTGTTGTGATACATAAGCCCAGTCAGACTGCTGGGAAGAGTTTACTGCAGTACTTCAGGGTGTGAAGTTTCTCTCTTCACCATTTCCAAATCAAGCTCTTCCTCCTCAATTCAGCCAATACCAGGAAGGAGGATGTGCTCTTTTATTCCTTGCCTTAATTCCTTGCCTGGTTGTTTAGGGTGAATCATTAACCAAGCACTTCAGTCCAGCAAAGCAAAACTGTTTGTTAGAGTGCCATTTGCAGACTGCATGGAGCCTTGGCCTTCTGCAGGAGGAAGGCTTCCCTGTCCCACAGGAACAAAACCACCACAGCCTCCCTCTGCTCACTGCTGTGTTTTAACCAGAACTTGCCCTTCCAGTACATTTATGTACCAAAGTATACATATATACTGAAGTTCCAATGTTGTCCCTGCTTTGTTGGTGAAGAAGGGGAACGGTGGATGTGTCCTGAAGAAAAGAGTTAAGAGGTATGTTAACTTTTCCTTCAATTCCTCCACTGTAGCCACTTGAGTTTTTTGGTAAAAGGAATGATAATCCTTTTCCTAGCAGCAGTTAACAAACTGAAACCATCCTCTAGGGTGATGCTGACATGCCAGTCCTCCATATGTGGAAAATGTCTTCTGAGGTTGCACAGGAAAGGACCGCAATCTGCTGACAATCATGGAAAAGATACCCTTCTGTGAAAGGTGGGGTTGTTATGTCCATGGCTGCTTTGGGTGCTTCCTCCATAGGTCTTTCTGCTTGCCTTGAAACTGTTGTCTTGGTGTGCTGGGCTGTAAATCCCTGGGGGCCCTGGTGAAGGAACAGCATGGTCTAGATAAACTCTACTTAACATGCTTATTCAGATGGAGGTTGATTGGCTTTGTCCTTTCTCCCTGAGCCAAGACTGAAGAATTACTGAAATGCTGCAGTGTTGTCAAGTGGGTGAGTGCTTTCATTGTAAATCTGTAAATCCTCTTAAACCCTATTTGTACGAGATGAATGGGAGCCCTGCAAGCCCGCCTTCTCATAGACCAACAGTTCCATTCATGCCACAGACGCAATGCAAATACGGATTTCTCCCTTTTAAATGCAAGAGCATTTATCTCTCGGTCCTCAGACTGTATTTCCATGGTATAAGAGTTTCCTGGATAATTAACAAATGCAGTTACAACTGCATCAGTTTGAAGAGATGTTCTTCTCTGTGCTTGTAAAGTGAATAGCCTTGATTTTGTAGCAAAAGCAGTGAGATGGCACCTGAATGCGAGGGTCTGGGTTTGTGCAACTGTTTTTAGAATGAGGGCCTATATTTATATTTCTTCCAGAAACTCTTGCCCTACTGCATGCAAACCTTATTTAAAGAGTTTTACTGAGACAGCACGTTCAAGCCGTCATTATTAGGAGATGTTGGCAATGAGATTGTCTGTTCAACATGAATTCTTCCAGCTGTGCCTCTGTGTATTGCAATTACTCTGACTGACTTGGTCTCAGTTGATTTTCTGCAGCATTCCCTTGCCTGCTCAGCACTTATGGTGTGGAGGTTGAACCCAGGCTGTGCGGCAGATGTGGCTGCGCTGTGTCACTTCTCACACTTGGGCTCAGAGGGACCAACCACCCAGTGAGTTGCAGTGCCTGGCTGGTGGGGCAAAGGGACTGGGGTCCCTCTAGCCTTCAGTGGAAACAGCTGCTCTTGTTGGCCTTGCAACGGGCAGGGACACCTTCCACTAGAGCAGGTTGCTCCAAGTTCCTGTGTCCAGCCTGGCCCTGAACGCTGCCAGGGATGAGGCAGCCACAGCTTCTCTGCATAGCCTGTTCAATATCTAATTTAAATCTACCCTCTTTCAGTTTCCTCAATTCTTATCAACTAAAAAATTGTCACAGAAGTTTGGGCATGTTTTACATTGAAATTCAGTCAAATTTGGAAAAATATGGAGATGTCATATGGAAATGCTAGTCTCTCCAGCCCAGCTCCATACCTTCGTCACCCAGCCATGGAGGGGCTGTGCAGGCATAACCAACCAGTGATATGGGTGTGCACAAGCTGCTGCTGGCTGGCAGAAAGCAAATCATTTTCTTGCCTGCCTTGCCTCTCCCACCTCTGCAAGTCCAGGTCTCCATCCCCAGCCAGTCATGTTCCCCATCCCTTTCCATCTTCCCTCCCCTTTCCTCTGCTCCTCCTAACTTCCAAAGGCAGGGCCATTTTGAAACAAATCTGTGTCTCTTTTGGTCTCTTCTCTGCCAGTCCTTGCTTTTTCCAGGGCTCCAGGTCATGTCTCATCCTTCCTCCCTGACAACTTGGTTTTTAGTTGCGCCTCTTGCTGCCGTAGGTTTGTGTCCATCCTCCTCCTTCACAGGTCAAAGTGAGCCATGTTCCTCAGGCTCTGCGGGAGATGAGGGACCTCTTGCCCACAGCAGAAATAGCAGGTAACTGCAATTCTTCAACAGCCTTTACAGAGCTTTTAACTACAGTTTTCCCTCATCCTGTGATCTGGCCAAGTTGGGTAGATTTTAATAGGGATAGACACTTTCTACCACAAAGGCTACTCCTCTGCCAAATTTCAAAATTCCCCTTCTGAAGCTGGAGATCTTCATATAAAAGGTTGTCTGCATTTATTTAACCTGTGCCAAGCAGTATATTTTCCCCTTAATAATGTTCCTGGAAATGGCTGAACTATTTTGGCTCAAGCAGATGCTGAACTGTTTGGAATCAAATTCTCAGTGCTACAATTTGGCAAAGTCAAGTAACATGCCATTTTCTGCCATTGACAGCAGGGAAGGCTGAGCACTGTGACAATAGGGAGGGAGGTGGCACTGCCATTCAGCAAACCAACTCCAACCAGCAACTTGCCTTTAAAAGCCTGCAGCTTGAAGCCAGAGAGAAACATCCTTATGCTTGTGTGTCCAGTGCAGTTTGTACTTTCATCTTAGGTAGTGAACATGGCAACCCAGGAGCATCAATGCTGCTTCTGGCTACCTTGAACTGCTTAAATCTGCTCTTTAACCCATCCAGGTTTGATTCCCCCCTACCTATATCACTCCTGGAATTAAGACTGGATCTGTATGTGGAATCCATAAGTATGTATTGGATTTTGTCCCAAAGCCATTTGTATTGCCATCTTAGTGCTTGATTCCCACCTTGGAAGTCCATCTGCAGAACCCCTCTGTGCCAAACAAGTGTCCTCCATGGATGTTTCACTATATAGTTACATCTTTTGGGCTGAAGCCTTACAAGGCTGTGATGTGAAAGAGGACAAAGTTCCTTCTGTCTTCTCTGCTGTATGCCCTGGCTTCTTTCTCTGTTTTTAGGACCCAAGGCACAGTGACAGAGAGGTCCTAGGTATGTATGTTTTGGTACATAAACAGACTGTGAAATGCTCACCTTACCAACTTGGCTTTTTCACAGACAATACTGTTTTTGGAGGTCGCAGAGATGAAGTTCCCATCTCTAGAATTTCTTGGTATATTAAACTTAAATAAAAGAATGACTGAACAAACAAAGCCTGTTGCACTCTTAGAAAATTATTTGCCTACTGACCTCAGCACCCCAAGCTGGGTTATTGTGCTCTCTCCAAGTCTGTGCTGTGCAAATCCTTTCTATAATTTCACTTGCTACTCATCGGTTTCCTTGAACGGTACTGGCACCAGAGCATAAGCCCAGCACAGTTATTAGCTGTAGAGCTGTGAATATCTCTTTTTGTGGGTACAATGTTTGCACGCTGTGGCTTTGGGCTCAAGGGTATGTCAGTGATAGTGTGGGGCTAATAATAGCTTATCTTTCCTCAGGGATATGAGTTTGTATTTCCTACCTTTAGATACACAACCCATTCATGGGCTTGACTGTGTAGAAAATAGTGTGAGAGTAATCCTTGCTTTTATATATGTGTATATATGTATATATAGATACCTTTTTTTCCTCCTTTAAGTTCCGATTTGCCTGCTCGGTCATTGTCTGCCTGTTTTGTCCAAGGCTAGTGATTTCATGGCAGGTTATTGTTCATAACCGAAGTAAGGTGATAGGCAAGCAGGAGCTGCTGTGCTTGGTAGCCCAAGCTGACCCTGCCACTACGTTGGTAGGATGAAGAAGCTGTTTCAGAAAAGCACATCATCCTGAGCGTGCCTCTGCCTTTCATGCACACAACGGCTGCTCAGAGGAGCCCCTTGACCCTGCGCTGCCTCTTAGACCTCTGCTACTCTGATTGATAACGGTGAGTGTGGTTTGTGGTGGGGCTTCATTCTCCACTCTACAGAGAGCAACATTAAACTGCAGAATGACTAAGCGCCTTTCCAAAGGCCATGTAATGAATCAGTGAATGAACAACAACCCTAGTAGCTCCAGGCCCCCTTCTCTCCGAATAATGCCTCTGTCCCTGTACCAAGATGTGCACGTAGTATACGTTGCATACAGAATTATGTATTTCAAAAGAAGCTTGGATATTAATATTTATATTGTAGCAATGCCACTGTCCTCTGGGCGCTGTAAATAGCAGCACCACAACAATGTGAATTACTCCTTTTATGCAAAACCCTGGCCAGTGAATTAGCTTGTAAATGCAAGATAAAAATGCTGCACAAAAGTTTGACAGCTACATTCATTATATATGTCAATCAAAGAATCCTAAAGGCTTTATTGTCACTGTACAATGTCTGAACAATCTGCTAGCCCAATATGCCGCAAAGTTATTTTCTCACTACTCTTTTCATTTGAAAAATAGCCATGGATAACTTTTGTCAAACAGCCTCAGAGAACTGCATGAACAGCAAAGGAACCTTTGGTTTTCTTGGCTGTCTGTGGGCTGGAGGCTTTCCAGGTGAACTTGCTGCTTTGTGCTAACATATCACAGTGCTTACAGTGGATGAGATCTGGTCAGAAGCACAGGACACACACATAAAATTACTGCACAAAGCCCAGAGTGAGCTGAGGCTGTGAAGATGGCACGGTGAGTTAGAAAGGAGAAGTTGTGCTAAAGAGAAGTGAATTTAAGCACTCAACCTACTTTTTGTCTGCTTTTGCCAGATTTCAGATATTCAAGCTCCCCTGTCCCAAGTCTCCCCCCAGGTTAGACTCATATAATCACAGAATGGTTTGGGTTGGAAGGGACCTTAAAGCTCATCCAGCTCCAACCCCTGCCACGGGCTGGGACACCTTCCACTAGAGCAGGTTGCTCCAAACCCCTGTGTCCCCTGGCTTTGAACCCTGCCGGGGGTGGGGCAGCCACAGCTTCTCAGGGCACCCTGTGCCAGCGCCTCAGCACCCTCACAGGGAAGAGCTTCTTCCTAATGCTTAATATAAATCTACCCTTTTGCTTACCCCTACATGCCCTTGTAAGATTAGGATCAGCCTTTTAACTTGTCCCCAGTAATTTTCTGAAATGCGTGTTTTGATAAGGCTTTGCTCTCAACAGTCTCCTTACAACCCGAGGGAGAGTTTTCTGTTTGAATTTCTTTTCCAGCCTGCTCTCCTCGCTGCACTTGTCAGACCCCAGTTATCATTTGCTGTAATTGGGGCAGGGGGTCGGACGAGGGGTGGCCTCTTCCCCGGGAGGCAAAACTAGGCGCGGGCTCTCACGTGGGTGCTGCTGCATCCCGGCGGCTCGGGGTTGCCGGGCCTGGGGGACCCGGTGCCAGCGCCGGGAGTCCCCTCAGCCTCCCAGCGAAGAGTGGAACAGCCGCGAGAGGGAGCTTCCGCAGCTCTGCCGTGAGCGGCCGCGCATCCCGACCGCGAACCGCTTCCCTCCCGCCTGACAGTGCTGCTGCAGCAGGCAGTAGGAAAGTTACTGTGGGAGTACACCTACCAGCATCCTCCTTGCAGCTCAAGTGGCGTGTCATGGTCTTGTGTCATGACAGACCATATCGACTGGTTTATGAGGGTGTCGTAACCTGCCAGCCTTAATTTGCTCTGTGCTGGGGCCTAAATTAGGTTTCCCAATTCGAAATGTTTTGGAGGTTGGTTGTTTTCTCTAAGCAGCCAGCTTGGTTCTCAGTTTGTGCTGGTGTGTGGCTTTGCTTTGAGACCTTGGCCATACGTACTGCAGCAGCAGCAAAACCTCCAGAAGGTGCTTCCTGTACGTGCCTTTGGATGCACCTGCCTGGTGGCTGCTTTTGGGATGAGATGCTGCTTTTCATCTGGGCTGAAGGGCACTTTTCAGCCGCTGGCCTAAAAGCGTTAAGTACAGTCCCGCTCTTAGGTTTGGGAGTGAAGCATGGGGATGCTCTGTGAGGATGCAGGCAGAGATGTTGCAGCAAGAATGCTGATCGTGACAGCTAGTGTTTCTACTGAAAAAACATGGCAAAGAAATGGAAAAATTGAAATGTTTAAAGAATGGTGGTGTTAATTCATGTGCTGAGAGCTGTGCTGCCCACTCACCATCGCCAAAACTGTGACATTTCCCTGAGGTGTGCTGCTTGCTGCCACATCATATGTCTGATCACAGGCAAAATTAAACATGTTTTTGTAATCAATAGACTCCACAAGTAACTTCAAGGCACATGTGGGTGTAAAATACACAGACCAACACTTTCCACAGTGTTGAAGTTGGTAGGTTTCGGTGTGTTCCCTCCCTACACAGCGTTGCCCTCTTCTTGAGGTCCTGCACAGAGCACTTCTGTTAATGCTTTAAATGGTTACCATCGGTGTGGCAATGGCATAGAAGTCTTTCAGCACAATTACTTTGTGGCAAGCTCCAAATGTCACACAACAGACCGTCTGTTACCTGTGACAGGCTGAGAGCCAATGCAACAGCCATCTTTCATTTCAGCTTTGCAGGATCAAAATCAACATAATTAGGTGATGCTGAGGGGATGGAAAAGGCTTTCTGCAAGCAGAGTGGGCTGTGCTTTTCTCACTAGCGCACCTCTGGCCAAGGACAGGCTTTTCAGTGTTGTGGGTGCAATGATAAATACATTGCAAATGCTTTTCCTACTGGTCTAGGAGCTCCAGTCACTGTGCTTGGCTCTGTACACAGAAAAAACCCTCCCCAAGCCCCAAGCCTCAGCTGTGAGTATCGCTGCTTTAGCTTGTTCATTCTGACCCTAAAGGAAACCCTCCCGAAGGACCTGGGGGATGCATCTGAATGAGCCGTGAAGGAGTGGGGTACCCAGCCCCGCTGCTTCTATGAAGACAGAGATAGTGGTGACTTCCTGGGGGATAAACCCACCTGCACACAGTGCTTGGCTGTGCTGCTTCGCCGCCTTGTGGGTAAACATTGCGACTCCCTCTGCTCGGGCAATCGCTCACACTCCTGCGCCTGCTTAGCAGAAAGTCCGCTCCAATGCTGGCATGGCTTTTGCCAGCCGGGAGCTGTTTCCAGTGCCACTCTCTTCTAGTTGGCATGTGGAACCAGAGTAGTGCTTTTCTCAATGTTTAATGTGACCTAATTATGCACTGCCACTGTCTGGGAGGATCAGTGTGACAGTTGCCATAAAACTGGTGGCATTCAGGAGCATCTCTGGCATTTGCAGCTGGGTGCAAGGCACAAGATCCTTGATTTTGCTGTATCAGCCCAGCAGAACATTGCGGGGCTGTGTGTGCAGCCAAGTGCTTTACATCATACCTGGTAGTGGCTTGTCAATATTCAAAAGAAATGTAACCTCAGCTGTCTCATTTGCTCTAAGGGGAGAAAAAAAAAGATTTCCTAGTAATCTTCATATTTACTTGGCACGTTTGGCTTGAAGCAGATGGAGGTGAAGGATTAATCTACAGGCCAAATGAAAAAGCAAGAGGAGAAGTGTGTGAGTGGCTGCACCATCAGAGCGGGAGCCAGCGTTTTTGACACTGGGGCCTCACCACTGTCCTTTCTAGGGCTTTCTTGGTAAGTCAGCTTGTTGAAACTGCTGCTCATCAGCTTGCTACTTTGATCAAAGCCAACTGTTTCCCTCAGGAGTCCATTGTTACCTCTGCTATCACGGTGCAGGGGAGGTACAGAGCCCTAACTAATGAGAGGGGTGGAGGTGGCTAAGGGGGATCAGCACCTCCAGCTCAGCCACTCTGTGCCTTCCTCGCCCATCCCAAACTTGGGGTGCAGCAGTCTCCAAGTTGCAACACCATCTTCTTCCCCGTGGCCCAACCAGTGAGTCCCTGCATCCTTTTGGCTGGGATGGTCCTTCCTGAGCCCCTACTGCAGGCATTGGCACCATGCAGACCTGGCTCCTCCGGAGCTGAGGCTCTGCCCTCCCTGCCAGGACCATGCATGTCTCTGCCCTGGCAGCAGCTGGCAAGTTATGGAATCTGCATAATTTATTTCTTGTTTTTACATTATCTTGTGCAGCTGTCCTGGAAAGGGTTAGAAACCAGCTCTGGAAAAGGCTGCAGTAGTTTTCAGTGAAGAGTTTTGCTGTGTCCTGAATTACTTATAAGCATCAGGATGTAAGGACATCGTGTTCACCCTCCAGCACTGAGGGAGACTGCAAATAATCTAATAAATTACTCATGCAAACTTATGCTTTGAGTAGGTTTGGTTGCAAGTTCTGAGACTTAAAAGGGAGGAAATACCAGAAATAAGGCTGCTTAATATTTTGTATGTCAGGCAGTTTGTTTGGTCAGGCAGTTGGACTATATGATCACTGTAGGTCCCTTCCAACTGAAATATCCTATTTAATGTTCCTGATGGCACAGCCTTCTACAAGTGTCACAGATTTGTTTCCCACCCCTGCCCTGGTTGCTCCCACCACCTTTCACTGCAACTGGTGCTACTCAGGGGATTAATCTGAGGCAGGCTGCTGCCCACAGGGCCCACATGTCCCACATGCTGCCCCATGCAGAAGGGATACTGGTGTTTGGCAGCTGGATGGTGTCAGGAAAAGCAATCTTCTGCCCCTACCGCCGGTTTCCAGGTGGCTGCTGAATGAGCCAGGGAAACCAAACCAGGGCTCCTTGGTGCTGCACAGGCAGGGCTGTTGTCAGATCACTGGGATGCATCATCCACCAGGCATGTTTGCTCAGAGCTTGGTGCACTGAATCACCGGCACATCCCTGGGACTCTCATGCTCCTCCACAACTTAATCTACTGTGTTGCAGAAGAGCTCGGAGGCTTCAACAGGTTTTTGAAGTCCTGTTGTGTCCTGCATCGTATAAAAAAGATCTAATCCCCATCACAAACTAACTCAATCTAAACAAGTAGCTATTACACTGAATCAGAGGATAGTTAAAGGTGTTCCATCAGTCTCGAGCTGCAATATGGAGTGCCAGCTTACAGAGGTCAGCCCTGTTGTTTTAACAGGTATCTGAATGTTGATGATGTCCATGGTCTGACCTGGTGGTCTCACAGTGTTCAAAACACTGCTTCCACCTTAGCAAACATGGTTTAGAGGATGTCTGAGATGTTCTGGTGCAGTGAGAAGAGGACTCTGGAGGTCACAGCTGGAGAGAGGGGGATCCCAGAGGCACATCACCCCTGAGGGACAGCAGTCTCTGTCCTCCACCAGCTGCTGATCCACATGGCCTGGGCAGGTCAGTGCCTTGTTCTTCGTGCAAGTAAGAGAATAGGGAAAGCTAATTGCCAGATAAGGTCATTAAGGGTTACATTCTCAACTGAACCAAGAGGTATCAGCTCCAAACTTTGAGTGATACAGTCAGAAGCTACAAAGCCAAAAACTTGTGTTTTAAAATACCCAGCAGGAGAGAAGAGGGGATTAAAATAGAGATTAGTCCATGTCGTATCTTTAAAGCTGGATGTGTGCCCATCGCTGTGGTTCTGAATTGCTTCTCAAGCTGGAAGGCATGTGGATGAGAAATCTTGCTAAATACCAGATCTCATAGGATTTCTGCTGCTTGAAATTAGTCACGTTGCAAGATTTGGATGCTATCAAGACTTACTCCTGTTTTAAAGTGAAGACTTACTTTTAACATGAGCTTAACATTTGATTTGAATTGGGTCTTCACATAGCACCTCTTCCAGTAAGACCTGATGTTGCAGCTATAAATAAGTAGTACCAAGTATTATTTTAAACGTGCAAAACCAGTGTGTATCCCCAATACTGAAGCACAGTGCCCAGAACTGAGCCACTGCTTGTGCTTATGGGACCTTTGGAAGCATCTCTAAGGTGGAGCAAGTGCTTACTACACAAGCATGGGCTGTGGTCAACATGTGCTGTCCTAATGTGTAGCTCCTTTGGCTGTGAAAGGAAAAGGAAATTGATTTTTTTCTCTTTGTGGACTATTTCTTACACTTATTTTATGTTGCTTTTAGTTAAAATGCAAATACTTAGAGTAGCATTTTGGTGGTACTTTTGTGTGAAGGCTTTGTGGGTGGCTTGATGTCCTTCATGCCATGTCCTAAAAGAACTTGAAGCACCCAAAGCACTAGGGAATATCAGAATGAAAAGAATCAGATTAAATGATGTGTAAATTCAATCCCTTGTATTGTGCACTGCAATAAAGCCTGTGGCTGTACTGTATGGAGACAAGAGCTGTGCAATGTGCCAGTGAGCTGAATGACAGAAAACCCAGCCCTTCACCTTCAGACAAGGGTTTTTTGGGCCTGTGATCACTTTTCACCAGGCTCATGGCCTGATCAGGTTTGGGATAATGTTCGTGGGGATGCCGAAAAGGGCATTCCTCACTGTGGCAGTCTCTGCCAAATCCCAGTCCCAGGCTTTACTTTGGAAGCAATTAGACGTTGCAACAAAATGGGCAAAACTGGGGGTAACTTCAACCCAGGCAAAAAGTACGATTCAGAATCTCATCTTGGTGATGACTGAGAGGTCTCCATTGATTGCAAAGAAATATGTAATTGCATCAGACATGATATAAAAAAAAAGTCTGTATCTTGTTAAAGTTATAAACAGCTGAAAATAAGAGAATGTGCTGGGACATACCAGGCAGCTTGTAATAATGGGTGGCCCTGACACCATCTGCAATAATTGTTTGATACAATCAACTGGTTGAATGCTTGACATATCATCTCTCAAACTCTATTAATATTTCAGCTGTTTATTGCTCAGAGGGCTAAATATTAAGTGCATTTGGGGATGCAGATTAGGTGGCTACAGTCTGTTCCCATCAGTATTATAAGTCTTGTAGAGCTTCAGCTTTGCATGCATTCGAGTACAATTAATTGGCCCTATTCAAGAAATTTCTTAAACACAGACCTAAGCTCTCCTGGAGGTCTTACCCAGTTAAGTCTTTAAGTTAAATATGTGTTTCCCTGCATTCTCCAATATATTTCATCATGTACTTATAACTGTTTTCATGCTATAGTATTAGAATGAAACAAGGAGTTTTGCTGAACTTGGACACAAGCTTGGTTGTTTTCTTATTTTAGGTATTACAGTTTCTTGGGCCACTTTGAAGTAGATGTTGTACACAAAATGACGGTGTTCTGTATAATCTATTTCTGTAGGAATAGGAACATATTATCCTACCTATTAAGGAGCGCTCTGATGCAGAGGATGGTTTATTTCTAAGTGTGTTTTTTTTCTAGCCCTTTTTTTAGTGCTGTCAGTCTTGTCCTGTGTTATTAGGACAGTGGTTTTCAACACCACCCACTCTCAGTTGTAGAGCAATGAGATCATTTAATTTTTCATTTGTGCTTTGCAATTTCGATTTTTTTTCTTGATACAGAATGGAAAAAAACCCAGGAAACTTCATAAATCTTCCTAATCAAATGATGTGGGGTGGATTTTACCATATTTCATAGAACCAAAAATAGTTTTAAAAATAGAAAATGGATCATTCCATTGCAGAAAGGTTGAAATAGGACATGTAAATCTTACTAAAGCTCTGTTATCAAGAGACTGATAAACATAAACTGTTATTTTTCCCCAAAGCTGCGACATTTCACTTTCAGCTGTTCAACATTTTCCAGCAACTTTCCACAACCCTAATTGAGTGTCGTACAGAGTTTCTTTGCAAGTAAGAAAACCTGCAGGACTTCACAGACAGCAAACTGCAAGTGGTCTGTTTTCATCAGTTATTCTTGTCTTAGTATGAGTATTTTAGCCAATCCATTTGTGTCCAGACACATTTTCTCAATGTGTCCTGGAGCAGGTGATCTCTTCCTATCTTTCTTTGCACTTGACAGGCCTCACATGAAATCTTGCTCACACTTCTGTTGTGCCAGATGTGTAGAACACATCTGCTTTTCAATAAGCAGTTGTGTTAATAGAAGTAATGCCTTCTGGAACTGAAAATGTAGGATAGTGGATTCAGGAGCCCTTATTAGGTAACACATAGTGTGACAGAACACAGCTCTTGCAAGCATAGCACCCAAACAGATGCAACCTTGAAGCTGCTCAGGAATAATTTAGAGCACTGTCTCTGAGTTTGGATAATACAATTGCTGATTCCCAGAAGGGAAAATATTGTATTTTTTTATGTGCTCTGACCTTATTTTTGAACCTTTTTATATAAATTCTTTACCTTACTCTGATACGTGTACACATATTTTAAGAACAAGAGAGAAAGACCAGAAATTAGCTGACTGAAGAAGTGCAATTAAAACCAGTCAAGACTGAGCGTGTCTCCAGTGGCAGAGTTTTATTTCCCTCCCATGCCTCCTGTTCAAGAATTTCTATCTTTTCCAGCCTTTGCACACTGAAGTCAAAGAGGACTTGGCATCACCAAAAGTGTATTTGCATCTAGTCCAAGGGTGTTCCTATAAAACTGGAAATCTTGGTCTTCTAGGAATGTCTGGGTTTGACTGGGACTTACTGCATCGCCCCAACACAGTGTTCTCACTACAGAGCAAACCTAAACTTGTATCACGGATGCACACTCAACATTTTGGCTTTACGAAGTGTCTCACCAACCGGGCGTGTTTTTCAGAGAGCTTGGGTCTTACTCTTACCTGTATTTGTAAGATCCACATGAGACACACAGTGTTCCCAAATCCTCTCAAGAGAGCCTCTCAGATAGGGGAGAACAGTCTTTCTAGCTCTCTAACCTTAACAAAGATTGCAGTATTCCTTCAGAGCAAAATATGCATGACGTCTGGAAGCAATTATTCCTTTAAAAATCACTCTGTGAGTCAACACTGAAAGTACTCTGAGCACTGAAAATGAAAACTCATAAACACTGAAGTTTCCAGTTATCCCAGAGTCTGAGTGACCCACACTGGAACAAAGTCATTTCTAGAAAGCCTGAGCAGGGTGGGTACAAAACTGGTCTTGGGTTCCAAAACTGGCCAAGCTGTGCTGAGACAAAGAAGTAGCATTTCTATGAAATCGGATGGCCAGGGAGGTTTTCTTTCTGTTATATTATGGAATACAGGGGACAGGAAGGAATCAAGTTATACTAACAGAGTTTGCCCATCTAAAAACTCAACACTGCATTCATGGATTTAGAGCTAAATTGTGCGTTTTGGTGATATGACTTATAGTTATTTGTTCCTTTTAAAACAGTTTAATATAGGGGCTGGAAAACCTGCAGTGAAAAACCAGGGTGACTAGGGTCTAATGGGCTAGTGAGGGATCACAGATGTTCTGCTGGGCTTTGCTGGCAGAGTGGGTCTCAGGACATTTCTGGAAAGGGCAGAAGCTGAAGAAGATCTTGACTGTTTTAGCTCTCACCAGATGTTGCCTTCAACCTTTCCATGGTGATATGGAAGATGGGAGCTGGTTTCTCCTGTTTCAGCAACGTTAAGGTGTGCTCTAACACATCAATTCCTATATTTATTATTTTATTCTAAAGCCAGGGAAGAGTATGGGTCATTACCAGGCTGTTACTAGCCTGGTTTCCCAAGGAAACATGAGTTTGTCTGGTTATGTTGCATTGGTCTGTCTTTTGGCCACTCTTAAGAGAAAAACATTACATTCCTTGAGTTTTGCAAAAGCAGGTGGCAGGGTAGAGGGGAGAGATCCAAGAGCATGGGAGCTCAGCAGTACTCATGGGCAGTATGTCCCCAGTGACCTGCAGAGCTTGCTTAAGCAGAAGAGGGATGTCAAGGAGCATGCACGGTACCTTTATAATGATGCCCACTTGTTCTGTTTTCCAATGGTGTGTTTTGCTGTGCATTCTTTCACCCAGAGCCAGGGGTTTGATGAAATCCTGATCTGTGCACTGTTTAAATACAAGTTGAAGTCAAAGGCTTTAAGTTCCTCACTTCCCATCTTGGAAGGTGTCAGGGCGAAAGCCATGATGTTGTTGTGCCAAGTGGAATGACAGATGGTTAAACACCCTCTCCTATTTTGCTGGAAACTCAACTGTTTGATGGTCAAGAAGATCCCCGGATATTGTTCTCCAGAAGGACTAGGTGATAGTGCTGATGAACATATTTGTGCTGGTAAATATTGTGCCCAATTTGCATGCCAGCTGGATCAGCTACTTACTTGCTATTCTTCTTGCAACCATAATTTTTATCATAAATATTTTCCAGACGTACATCAGTAGCTTGTATCACTTGGCTGGCAAGTCTAAGACAAGTCTGTTTTAGTAAGCCAGACAGTTTGTACAAACAAGCTGACTCTGTACCCCAGAAAGTGGTCATTTCCTGGTTCTTTTGAGTCTCTTGAGTTTTTTCTCAATAACTACGGTACATCTGCAGGCAGATTATGGCAAGAATGTTATAACTTGACAGGCATTAATAGAGGAAATGGTGTTTTCCATAGCTTCTGTTATACCTCTTTCCAATGAAATTTTGTTTTAAAGATAGCTTCGGGTTTGATGGATGCTGGAAGAAGCTCTTAGGACCTCAGTTCTTCATCTTGAAACTGTAGTTTGCAGCTGCAGTAAAACATGGCACTGAAATGTAGGTGTCACTCTGTGTTCCACTTTCATACGAAGAGGATCTTACAATGAGGGGTGACTCCTGTGGCTGCAGAATGGTGACCCATGTAGGCAAAGAGGGCAAAAAGCAAGATTGGATATAGGAAGGGAGATAAAGGAAAGACAGTGCTGCAAAGTGAAGAAGCATGTGGTGGGAGGGATGGAGCTGATGTGCAGGAAAAGGAGAGGGAGCTGAGGAGTAGAAAGATGTTAAATAGCACAAGCAGTGCAGGTTTGCATTGTAGCCCTCCAAGAAGCCACAGTCAGAGCCCTGCTGAAACAGGGCTGAAACTTGTGCCACAGCAGGGGAGGCAGAGGGATGGCAAGGGGCAATGCTGCTGCTTCCCCTTCAGTGGAAGGATGTGACTGCACAGGGAAGGAGAGGTGCTTTGCCAGCCTGTCAGATTGGATTGTCATGCTCCCAGTGGCACTGGTAATGGGATCAGATGGGATTTCCTCCTCACCTCACAGTGACAGATGAGATTTTTGTTGTTCTCAGCACCGTGGAGCAAGACAAGCTTTGGAGGGTCATCAAAGCATTTTCCCCTGGGATTCATCATGAGCTCTTAAAGAGTATGTGGTAGCTTGTGATAAGAGCAGGAGGCGTGTGGGGTGGGGTTTGTTTTACCTTACTCTCTTGCATTTTCTGTCTGGTGGTTACCCCAAAGGTCCCTCCATAGTGGTCCCTGTGCAGTGTGTAGTGTGGGGCTCCCTGAAGGGCTGTGGTGGGTGAGTCTGGAGCAGTGCCTGGGCTGCAGTGGCTGTGTGGTGAATGAACAGGTAATTTCATTTCAGCCTTACTGGGCAGTTAGTTTACGGGCGTGTCTGAGGCACAGATTCCCAACGTAGGCATTTTTACCTTCCTTTAAAAATGAAAAAAGTAGAAGAGAGGATGTGTAGGCAGTATACCACAGTCCTTCCAGACTCCTGTCTGGTGGTAACTGGTCCAGATTTCACTGTGCCACAGAAGTCCTCTAAGGGACTTACAGTCACTGACATGCATGTAGAGGGTCCTTTCTGTCACTGCTTTGCTATCAATAGGATGCAAATCCAAAGAGCTCTTAGACTCTAGATTTTTGACTGCAGGAGGTACCGCATCCAAGCTCCCCAGCTACTAGTGAGGGGATGAAGATAATACAGTGCCAAGTATACTTGTGTTTTACCTTGCCATTTGGAGCCACCTCTGTGGCCTGAGCAGCAGCAGACAAGCTGTAATCCCTGCAGGCAGCACAGGGCTGCAGAGAGCTCTGGTGATGGTAGCACAGGCATCTTCTCCTCCTGCTGTAGCCCACAGCTCCAGCTGGTGATACAAGGTGTGGGGCAGGCTGGCTGGGGTAACACTTCTGGTATCTTTGACTTAGATGGTTGGAACATGTTTGACAGTAATGCCTTCATCTTGAATCCCTTTGTTATACAAATGGCTGAATAAAAAGAAAGAAAACTGCTTCCAATCAAATGCTGTAGCAGCAGTTTGTTTCTGGTGGCTAAATCTACTTATTTAGTGCTTATAGCCAAGCACTGAGGCATGGGATGACTTTTTGTGCTGCCCTAGCTAGAACTGAACAAAACCCAGTCATCTCTGCAGACGCTGCAGACCATTTATGCTGCCAACACTCACTAAGGATCCTGTTTTCGCATCTGCTCCATTCCTATTTCAACACCTAAACAAAAGTCTGATTTTAAGCAGAGACTGGTCCCCACCCAGTTATTCTCACTTTTGCAGCACGGTAAGGACAGCTAATTTGGAAGCAAGCTCTTTCCCAAACCCTTCTGCTTGTTTGATACCCCAGGAAGAGACTAATGCTGGCCTGCTGCACTACTGCACGGTAGCATGGCTGGGAAGTGGTACCTTAAGGAAGATCTTCCTTCTTTCTGGCTCACGCTCTGCCTCAGTGCAGCAGGACAGCTCTCCTCCTCTGTTTACTGTCAGTCACTCAGAAATCATCACTTACATCACTTTCACATAAGCTTTACTCTGGGCGGGTAAGCAGTGATAAACGAGCTTGTTTTATTTTGGTGCCTTGACCTGAGTGATTCACTCAAATAATCTGATGGTGCCTAAAAGGCATGATTAAATAGCTATGATTGCTTAAAGAGCACCGATGGCTCCAGCTCTACGTTGCATGGACATTTCTTTGCACGTTTAAAATCCTGGCCCTGTTGATAGCTGGTGTTATTGTGTTATCTAAACTCTCTTTCCCAAGGGTTTGCAGAAGTGCATGAGAGTCCATCTGAGAAACGCTGCACTTGGGTCATTTTTTTACATCAGGAGTGTAGTGAAGAAACAGCTTGTCCAGTTCTAAATATACTGTCCTTGACAGACATGAAATAAGCCCACTGATTAAAATAGCTGCCTAGTTCCCAGTTCAAGATCTTACAGTATAACATCAGCGCTTGGCTGCCCTTCTGATAAACTTGGAGAAGGACTGATTTCCATTTTGCTTCTTTCAAAAGGGAAGAGATCAGAGGGTTGT